>NC_041753.1:69151402-69242204 GCF_004115215.2 Ornithorhynchus anatinus
GAATACTCCCAGACGACCGCTGGGTTGGAGGCCGGGATCAACTGGTCTGCCCCGCGGTAGTCGATCGATGGATCGATCCATATTTATTGGGGGCTTACCGTGTGCGGAACGCTGCACTAAGCTCCAGGGAGAGCCCCACGCAACACGGTTGGTGGATCCGTTCCCTGCCCACAAAGAGCTCGCGGTCTAGAGGTGGACATTAATTAAAAAAAATAACTGATTTATAATATATAAATTAAAAATATGTACTTGGTATGAAAATAGGGAAGGCCAGCCTATGCCACTCTTTCATTTTTTATGGTATTTGCTAAGCGGTTATTATGTCTCAGACGCTATTCTAAGTACTGGGGTAGATACAGAGAAGCAGCGTGGCTCAGTGGAAAGAGCCCGGGCTTTGGAGTCAGAGCTCATGGGTTCGAATCCCGGCTCGGCCGCTTGTCAGCCGTGTGACTGTGGGCGAGTCACTTCGCTTCTCTGGGCCTCAGTTACCTCATCCGGAAAATGGGGATGAAGACCGTGAGCCCCACGTGGGACGACCCGATTCCCCCGTGTCTCCCCCGGCGCTTAGGACAGTGCTCTGCACATAGTAAGCGCTTATCAAATACCGACATTGTTATACACGTTAATTAAATGGGGCACAGTCCCTGCCCCGCCTGGGGCTCCCGGTCTAAGTAGGAGGGTTAAGGGGAGGACGGGTGACTTGCCCGAGGTCACTCAGCAAGCAGTTGGCAGAGCCGGGATTAGAACCCAGATCCTCCGCCTCCCAAATCCGGGCTCTTTCCATTAGGCCTCGCTGCTTGGACTCGGAATTCCGTCTCGTGATTCTGCTATGTCCCGGCAGGTCGAGAAAGGACCCTAAGCAGCGGGTGTCTGGCAGTTTGGGCCGGAGGGTCGGGGGGGACGGGCGTCAGAACGGAGAAGGCCCTCCCGGAGACGGTCGCACTCGCGGGAGAACGTCGCCATCGGTGGCTGGGGATTTGGGATGCAGGCCGAGACCGGATCCGGCCCCGAAATACCTGATTTTTATCACGGGAGTAGCGATTCGGCCCTTCCTGTGCGCGGAGCATCGTGAGCTCGTTACGGGCAGGGAACGCGCCCGCTAAGTCTGTTGTATTGACCTCTCCCGAGCGCTCAGCGCAGTGCTCTGCCCTTAGTAAGCGCTCAATAAATACGACCGATCGATCCACTGACGGTAGCAAATGCTGGGAGAGAATAACCAGGTGGGGATTAGACGTGGTCCCCGTCCCTCGAGGGGCTGACGGTGATGAACTCCCTCTCTCGCCCCCGGATGCTTGCCCGGCTCAATTCCTCTCGCCCCGAATGCGGGCTTTGTTCGGATTCGATAATGCCGGGCTGGGAATCTCACGCAATGCAACGGAAATAATTGGACGTACAGGTGCACGGGCCTGGGAGAGTATCGATGTCCTCGTGCTTAGGAGGCTTAAATTTCCGATGGCATCTGCCGGAGAGGCTGCCGTCCGCTCTCGCTTTCGAAAGGCCCGTGCGGCGCTTTTCGCAATAAGGGGGAAAAGCCTTCGGGCCGAGCGGCGATGTCTCCTTTCCCCCCCGGCCTTTCCCCAGCCGACGGTCAGGACGTGGGGCTCGTCCAACCCCTCGGGTGAAGACAACTGTTAGCGAAGAGCCCCGATGTTCTTTGTCCGTTTCTTCAGCCTGGGGGTTTGGCGTCGTACCGGCCCCTATTGAATTAACCCACCAATCAGTGGTATTTATGGAGCACTTACTGGGTGCAGAGCGCTGTACTGAGCCCTCGGGAGAGGACGGTACAACAGAGTTGGCAGACACAGACCTTGCCCACGGTGAGTTTACGAACCAGAGGCCCACTAAGACCATCGCCCTCTTCCTGGGCTGGCCTGCTCCCCCCAACACCCTCCCACCCCCAGCCTCCCTCTCACGAGGAATGGAAGCAAAGCCGCTGCCAGGAAGTCCCATTTGGTCACAGATTCCGAGATTCCTTTAGGTGGATTCCTGCGGGGAAGAGATGTCTTCCCAGGCACAGATGTCTTCGGATGCATCTCTCCTCGGGTACGCGCATCCTCAGAGACACGGATGCCTTCGCTGACAGAGATTCCCTCAGAGAAAAAGGTTCCCTCACGGACTACGGATTCCCTCACGGAATACAGATTACCAATTCCCGCACGGACTATGAATTCCCTCACAGAATACGGATTGCCAATTCCCGCACAGAATATGGATTCCTTCAAGGAATATGGATTTCCTCCCGACATATGGGTTCCCTCAGATACACAGTTCTCTCATAGACATGGATTCCTCTGAGAACCAAACCTGAAAGAGACAGAATACATCAAATTTGCCTCCGGCCAGCTGCCAGATGTATCTGAGGCCCCGGGGCACATGGATCTGAGCTGCTTTTTCCGGCATGAAATGGGGGAGAAATTGTACTTCCTTGTTCCAGTGGGATTTCGGGGCCAGTGCTAGGTATCTGGTGGTCCTGGGAAAGCCAGTCATAAATTAATAACGTCGGTATCTGTTAAGCGCTTACTAGGTGCCGAGCACCGTTCTAAGCGCCGGGGTAGTAATAATAATAATAATGTTGGTATTTGTTAAGCGCTTACTATGTGCCGAGCACCGTTCTAAGCGCTGGGGTAGACACGGGGGAATCAGGTTGTCCCACGTGGGGCTCACGGTCTTAATCCCCATTTTACAGATGAGGGAACTGAGGCACAGAGAAGTTAAGTGACTTGCCCACAGTCACACAGCTGACAGGTGGCAGAGCTGGGAGACACAGGGGAATCGGGTCGTCCCACGTGGGGCTCACGGTCTTCATCCCCATTTTACAGATGAGGTAACCGAGGCACCGAGAAGTGAAGTGACTCGCCCAGAGTCACACGGCTGACAAGTGGCCGAGCCGGCATTCGAACCCATGACCTCTGACTCCAAAGCCCGTGCTCTTTCCACTGAGCCATGCTGCTTCTCTAAATTAAATGTCATTCAAGGTTCAGAAGTGGTTTAATGAATCAGTCGATCAGTGGGATTTATTGAGCGACTCCTCTGCGCAGAGCACCATGCTTAGCGGTCGGGAGAGTAATAATGATAATTACGGTATTTGTTAAACTCCTCCTACGTGCCGGGCACTGTTCTAAGCACGGGGGTATCTAGCCAGCGCTTAGTCCGGTCCCTGGCATACAGTAAGTGCTTAACAAATACCAGAATTAGTAGTAGTAGTAGTAATAATAGAGTAATAAGAGTAATAGTAGAGAAGCGGCGTGGCTCAGCGGAAAGAGCGCGGGCTTGGGCGTCAGAGGTCATGGGTTCGAATCCCTGCTCTGCCACTTGGCAGCCGTGTGACTGTGGGCGAGTCACTTAACCCCTCTGGGCCTCAGTGGACGCATCTGTAAAGAATGGGGATTAACCGTGAGCCTCACGGGGGACGACCCGATGACCCCGTATCTCCCCCAGCGCTTAGAACAGTGCTCTGCACCTAGTAAGCGCTTAACAGATAGCAACATCATTGTTATTAATAATAAAAGGTCTCAATAGATCGTCAGCACTGGGGTATCTGCAAGGTTGTCGATCCGACACAGTTGGTAGAGCCGTTCCCCGCCGCCAGAAAGCTTAGAATGGAGCTTCTGAGCGTCCCAGCCGCGGCGGTTGGCTCCTTCAACTCCATCCTCATTCCCAAGTCCCGCACGGAATACGAATTCCCTCCCAGAATGCAGATTACCAATTCTCCATCCATCCTCACGCCCACCCCCTAAAGCAGGATCCAGCCCGAGAGGCACCTGTCCCACCCATCCCCCAGCACCTTGCATCCCACTCGTCTTCCGGGTACCGCGACGGCGGGGAGCGGCTGGGAAAAGAGGCCTTCGGGATCCTGGAATCGTCACCCCCGGGGACTCTGCCGACCCCCAGCCCTCCCCGAGCTGACACCCTAAAGCCAGCTAAATCCCCTTCCCCGGTGAGCGGCGACGGATTTCATCGGCACCTCGGGAGCCTTGGGACGCCCACCTCGCTCCCTCCGCTCCCTCCGCTCCCTCCTCAAAACCCTCGACTTCCTACGCCGGCTCACCCCGCCCGGGTGGGATGAGACGCGAAAGGATCCGTCCAACTCCCGTACGGAGGGAGATTTTCAGCGGGGGAAGACGGAGCCCTTTTGGAATTCCTAAACGCTTCCTTAAAGGCCGCAGCGTTTTCTTTAGAAAGTAATCCTCGGCTGCCCGGAGGGATTTCAGAGAAATTGCTGGCTCTCTACTGAAACTGAAAAATGTGAGTTAATTTTAATTCCATAATAAGGCTCCGTGGTTGCCGGCAGGCTCGAAGGAAAGGATTGTAGGAGAAGGAAAAATGTGTCAGTTTCCGTAAACCCAACGTCTTAGTCGCTACCATTCTGACATTAAATCTCTGTTTACCTAGTGTATTGGAAGGGACGGGTTTGCGGGACTAGTTCTTTCTGCTAGAAGACCCAACCTAAACCTCCTTTAATTCAGATGGAAACGAATTTGGCTCGGAATCGTTTCGATTCTCTGGGAATAATTGTCCGTCTTCTCATTCGAGCCGCGCCTTTGTCTACCTTAGCGAAGCAGCGCGGCTCAGTGGAAAAGAGCCTGGGCTTCGGAGTCAGAGGTCATGGGTTCGACTCCCGGCTCTGCCCTCTGTCAGCTGGGTGACCGCGGGCGAGTCGCTTCGCTTCTCCGGGCCTCGGTGACCTCATCTGGAAAATGGGGATTCAGACGGTGAGCCCCCCCCGTGGGACGACCCGATTCCCCTGTATCTCCCCCAGCGCTTAGAACGGTGCTCTGCACCTAGTAAGCGCTTAACAGATACCAACCTTATTACCCCCGTAGGGGGCTTAAAATCGCGTGTCCCGGCTACCGGTACGCTCTTTAACCTAACCGTTTAGTCAACTCCCTCAGCTGGATCTTTGTTGTTGTTTTTTTTTTTTTCAAATAGTATTTGTTAAACACTTACTACGTGTCAGGCACTAGGGGAAGATTCGTGACTCGGTGGAAAGAGCCCGGGTTTGGGAGTCGGAGGTCGTGGCTTCCAATCCCGGCTCCGCCACTTGACAGCTGGGTGACTTCGGGCAAGTCGTTTCGCTTCTCTGGGCCTCAGTGACCTCATCTGGAAAATGGGGATTAAGACCGGGAGCCCCACGTGGGACAACCCAGGGCTTAGAACAGTGCCCGGCACATAGGAAGCGCTTAACAGATACCGTCATCGTCGTCATTACTACACGCTGGGGAAGACACCGGTGAACCAGTTTAGACACAGGCCCTGTCCCCCGTGGGGCTCACAGTCTTAATCCCCATGTTACAGGTAATAACAGCGCTGGTATCTGTTAAGCGCTTACTATGTGCCGAGCGCTGTTCCGAGCGCTGGGGTAGATACAGGGTAATCGGGTCGCCCCACGTGAGGCTCCCGGTCTTCATCCCCGTTTTCCAGATGAGGTCACCGAGGCCCAGAGAAGCGAAGCGACTCGCCCCCGGTCACACGGCTGACAGGTGTCGGGGCCGGGATTAGAACCCGTGACCCCCGGCTCCCAAGCCCGGGCTCTTTCCACTGAGCCACGCTGCTTCTCCACCTGAGCCGCAGAGCAGTGAAGCGACTCGCCCGAGGTCACGCAGCTGACAACGAGGCGGATTACAGGAGCAGCGTGGCTCAGTGGAAAGAGCGCGGGCTTGGGAGTCGGAGGTCACGGGTTCGAATCCCGGCTCCGCCGCCAGTCAGCTGTGTGACCTTGGGCGAGTCGCTTCCCTTCTTGTGTGCCTCGGTGACCTCATCTGGCAAATGGGGATTAAAACTGTGAGCCCCACGGGGGACAACTTGATCACCTTGTATCCCCCGGCGCTTAGAACGGTGCTTTGCACCTAGGAAGCGCTTAACAGATACCACAGTTTATTTAGTAGAACCCAGGTCCTTCTGCCTCTCGGGCCCAGGCTCTGTCGACTAGGCCCACACCGCTCCTCAACGTAGAGGCTGCCGTGTCGGCCACCCTGTGGGTCCGGACCAGGTTTCTGGGTTACAGCAGGAGCCTAAAAGCAGAACACACGCTTGATTCTGAACCCACCCTGACCACGCGGACCCCAGAACTAGATCGGGGGTGATGGGGGACTTGGGGAATATAAACCCCACCTCCCCCCGCTCCACCGCGGACCCTTCTGGTCACCCCAACGCCCGCGCAACCTCGTTTTAGCCGAAACGTCACCTCCACGGCCGAGAGGCAGCGTGGCCTAAGCGGCACGAGCCCGGGCTCGGGGGTCGGAGGCCGTGGGTTCCAATCCCGGCTCCGCCGCTTGCCGGTTGTGTGACTCCGGGCGAGTCGCTTCGCTTCTCTGGGCCTCAGTTCCCTCATCTGGAAAGCGTGAGCCCCACGGGGGACAACCTGATCCCCTTGTGTCCCCCGGCGCTTAGAACGGGGCTTTGCACATAGTAAGCGCTTAACAGATACCATCATTTCGGGGGGGAATTCACCTGCTCCGGGAGGCCTTCCCTGGTTGTTTGTTCTTCCGGGATCGGCACTTCCGCACCAATTCGGCGACAGACAGAGGCAGTCCCTGCCCCATAACGGGCTCACGGCAGGGGGACAGAAAACAGAGCAAAACAATCTAGCGCAGACCTACCTGTAGCACTTCCCAATTCAATTAAGTAGGGTATTTTTGCAATCGTGTTGTTTATTAAGCACCTACACTGCATCAAGCGTTGTTCAAAGCGCTGGGGTAGATGCCAGTTAAGCAGGGTCAGACAGTCCCTGTCTCTCACGAGGCTCACGCACATCCCCTCTCGACGGGAAGCAGCGCGGCTCAGTGGAAAGAGCCCGGGCTTCGGAGTCAGAGGTCACGGGTTCGACTCCCGGCTCTGCCGCTCGTCAGCCGGGTGACCGTGGGCGAGTCGCTTCGCTTCTCCGGGCCTCGGTTCCCTCATCCGGAAAAGGGGGATCAGCCGTGAGCCTCCCGTGGGACGACCCGATGACCCCGTATCTCCCCCGGCGCTTAGAACGGTGCTCTGCACATAGTAAGCGCTTAACAGATACCAATATCATCATTATTATTATTATTATTATTAAAATCACTGCGGCCAGGGAACGTGACTTCCAACTCTGTTTTCTCGTCCTCTTTCAAGCGCTGAAGTACGGAGGCTCTGCGCACAGCAAGTACTCAGTAAATACCACCGATTGATTGATGGATCGATAAGTCTGTCTACTCATTCATTCAGTCAGTCAGTCGAATTTATTGAGCGCTTACCGTGTGCAGAGCAGTAAGCTCGGATCCGCCACTCGTCAGCTGCGTGACTGTGGGCGAGTCGCCTCACCTCTCTGTGCCTCGGTGACCTCGTCTGTAAAATGAGGATTAAACCTGTGAGCCTCACGTGGGACGACCCGATGACCCCGTATCTCCCCCAGCGCTTAGAACAGTGCTCGGCACAGAGTAGGCGCTTAACAAATACCGACGTTGTTATTAATCCCCATTTGACAGATGAGGGAACTGAGGCGCGGAGGAGTGAAGTGTCTTGCCCGAGGTCACGCAGTAGATGAGCGACGGAGCCGGGATTAGAACCCGTGTCCTCTGACTCCCAAGCCCGGGCTCTTTCCGCTGAGCCGCGCTGCTTCTCTGAAAGAGTCTTAGCTCATTTAGCTGATTAGCTCATTAATAATAATAATAATAACAATAAAGTTGGTGTCTGTTAAGCGCTTACTACGGGCAGAGCACCGTTCCGAGCGCTGGGGGAGATCCGGGGTCGTCGGATCGTCCCACGTGAGGCTCCCGGTTAATCCCCGTTTTACAGATGAGGTAACCGAGGCCCGGAGAAGCGAAGCGACTCGCTCACGGTCACACGGCTGACGAGCGGCAGAGCCGGGAGTCGAACCCGTGACCTCTGACTCCGAAGCCCGGGCTCTTCCTACTGAGCCGCGCTGCGCACTTAGTCCCTCTTGGGAAGTGATGGTTGATTGATAATATCTGTCTCCCCCCCCCCCCCAGACTGTCAGCTCACTGCGGGCAGGGAACGTTTCTACCAGCTCCGTTGTATTGTGCGCTCCCAACCTCTGAGTCCAGTGCTCTGCACACGGTAAGCGCTCGATAAATACCATCGATTGGTTGACTGATGTCTGTCTGCCCTACTAGGCCGGAAGCTCACCGTGGGCAGGTGAACGTGTCTTCCGACTTAGAGAAGCTGCGTGGCTCGGTGGAAAGAGCCCGGGCTGGGGAGTCCGAGGTCACGGGTTCTAATCCCGGCTCCGCCACTTGTCGGCTGTGTGACTCTGGGCGAGTCGCTTCGCTTCTCTGTGCCTCGGTGACCCCCGTCTGTAAAATGGCGATGGAGACCGTGAGCCCCCCGTGGGACGACCCGATTCCCCCGCGTCCGCCCCGGCGCTCAGAACGGTGCTCGGCACCCGGTGAGCGCTTAACACATACCGACGTTATCGTTATCATCACAGATGAGGAAACTGAGGCTCGGAGAGGTTGGAGGTCGTCGGGCAGGCCGGGATTAGAACCCGGATCTCCCGACTCGCGATTCCCCCGTTGTCTCCACCAGGCCGCAGGGAGGGACCCTGGTTTAGTGCTCGGGATTTCTACGGCATCTGGCCCTTCCCCTCCCTTTCTCAGGCTTTCGTTTCGTAATCGCGGGCGAGTCCGTACGCCGCCCCCGTCCCCCCCCGCCCCCGTCCGGCCAGAAGTTCTGCGCGTGCCGTGCCGGGCGAGGATTTCTGTGTTGCGTACATATAACGGGAATCGAGAAACCGGGGAGAGGGAGGGAAAGAGTTGGAGCCGGGACTAAGAGGATGGTTTTGGAAGACGCGCGTTCCAGTTTGAGCTGAAGTGCCGTCCGGAGAACGCCTTTGGCTAAGGGCCCTTGGCCGTTGTTTGGTTTTTTTATGGTGTCAGGCGCTTACTAGGTGCCGGACCCTGTCCTAAGCGCCGGGGCAGATGCAACTAATCGGATTGGACGCGGCCCCCGTGCCCCTCACACTCTTAACCCCCATTTTCCAGATGAGGTAGTTAACGGTGGCATTTGTTAAGCGCTTACTCTGTGCCAAGCACCGTTTCTAAGCGCCGGGAGATACAAGGTGATCAGGTCGTCCCCCGTGGGGCTCCCGGTCTTCATCCCCGTTTTCCAGATGAGGGAACCGAGGCCCAGAGATGTGAAGCGACTCGCCCAGAGTCACACGGCTGGCCAGCGGCGGAGCCGGGATTAGAACCCACGACCTCCGAGTCCCGAGCCCGGGCTCTTGCCGCTGAGCCACGCTGCAGTTGAGGCCCAGAGAGTTCATTCATTCATTCGATCGTGCAGAGCGCTGTACTGAACGCTTGGGAGAGTCCGGTAGGACGACAAACAGACACGATCCCCGCCCACAAGGAGTTTACGATCCAGAGAGGCGAAGTGACTTGCCCAGAGTCACACGGCAGAGGAGCGGAGCGGCCGGGATTAGAACCCGGGTCAGGGAGGGGCCCTCACCCGGCACTTCGGATGCACCGCGGATCTCTAGAGAAGCAGCGTGGCTCAGTGGCAAGAGCCCGGGCTTGGGAGTCCGAAGTCACGGGTTCTAATCCCGGCTCCGCCGCTTGTCAGCTGTGTGACCTCGGGGAAGTCGCTTCGCTTCTCTGGGCCTCAGTGACCTCCTCTGTAAAATGGCGTGGGGACCGTGAGCCCCAAGCGGGACCACCCGATTACCTCGTATCTCCCCCAGCGCTTAGAACAGCGCTCGGCACCTAGCGAGCGCTTAACGGATGCCGGCATTATTATTATTATCAAGACTTTCCTCTGGCAACTGCCGATTTTCCCGACCCGCGTTCGGCCCGTTCCTCCGGCCTGGAATCCCGTCCCGCTTCGTGACCGCCGGACCAGAGCTCTTCCCGTCTTCAAAGCTCTCCTCGATTCCCACCTGTGGAAGCCTTCTCTGATTAAATCATCATCATAATCATAATGACGGTATCTGCTAAGCGCTCACTATGTGCCCAGCACCGTTCTAAGCGCCGGGGGATACGAGGTCGATCAGGTCGTCCCCCGTGGGGCTCCCGGTCTTCATCCCCCTTTTCCAGTTGAGGTCACTGAGGCCCGGAGAAGTGAAGCGACTCGCCCACGGTCACCCGGCTGACAAGCGGCGGAGCCGGGAATCGAACCCGTGACCTCCGACTCCCGAGCCCGGGCTCTTTCCGCTGAGCCACGCTGCTTCTCTAGTTGAGCGGCGGTGCGGCCTAGTGGAAAGACCTCGGGCCTGGGAGTCCGAGGGCCCGCGTTCGAACCTCAGCTGTCCAAGGTGTCCTTGGGGAAAGGGGAAGGGAGAGGAGAAGGAAAGGAGCTGCAGGAGCCGGGAAGAGCAGATCCTGTTTCCGTGTGAAGAGACCATTGCAAGGAAAACCCGGAATCCCGCCCCTAGTTTCCCCTGTCGGGCCTCACGGCTACGGCGGGAGAACTTGGGGAATCTCGGTTCGTCCGCACATTTCCCTCTTTCGGGCATGAACTGGGTGCTCATTTTTTTAAACGGCATCTGTCAAGGGCCAACTCTGCGCCAGGCGGCGTACTGAGCTCTGGAGTAGACACGAGCTAATCGCGTTGGACGCGGTCCCTGTCCCACGCGGGACCCCCGGTCTTAATCCCCATTTTACAGAGGAGGGAACCGAGGCACAGAGAAATCAAGTGACTCACCCGAGCGGACGGATGGGGGAGCCGGGATTAGAACCCGGGTCCTCCGACTCCCAGCCCCGGGCTCTCTCCGCTAGGCCCCGCCGCTTCTCTTTCCGAATTTCCTGCCTTCCGTGGGTTTGCCAGTCTCCCGCCGTTACCTTTAGATATCGCGTTTTGAAAGAAATTGTTTCACTTTCCTTCACGGGGCACTGACGAAGTAATGTTAGGCGCTCACTACGTGCCGAGCACCGTTCTAAGCGCCGGGGGAGACACGGGGTCATCGGGTCGTCCCACGTGAGCCGCACGGTTGATCCCCGTTTTCCAGATGGAGGAACTGAGGCCCAGAGAAGCGAAGTGACTCGCCCACCGTCACGCGGCTGACGAGCGGCAGAGCCGGGAGTCGAACCCGTGACCTCGGACTCCGAAGCCCGGGCTCTGTCCACTGAGCCGCGCTGCGAGCTAGTCAGAGTGGACACGGTCCCTGTCCCCCGTGGGGCTCGCGCTCTTAACCCCTATTTTAGATCCGCATAATCGCCAAAGTGGTACTACTTGCCAGTAGACACCATCCCTGCCCTCAAGGAGCTTCCAGTCTACTCGTGCAGAGCACTGTACTGAGCGCTTGGGAGAGGCCGGTGGAGCCCGTAGACCCGATCCCTACCTTCAAGGAACTTCCAGTCTAATGTGAGAAGCGGCGTGGCTCAGTGGAAGGAGCACGGGCTCTGGAGTCAGAGGTCAGGGGTTCGAATCCCCGCTCGGCCACGTGTCAGCCGTGTGACTCTGGGCGAGTCACTTAGCTTCTCGGTGCCTCGGTTCCCTCATCTGTCAAATGGGGACGAAGACCGTGAGCCCCACGTGGGACGACCCGATTCCCCCGTGTCTCCCCCGGCGCTTAGAACGGTGCTCGGCACGTAGTGAGCGCTTAACAGATACCAACATTATTATGGGAATTCTTAAGCGCTTACTGTGTGCAGAGCACTGTACTAAGCACATGGAAAGTACAGTTCAGCAACAGATAGAGACGATCCTTGCCCACAGCGGGCCCACGGTCTAGACGGGGGGCGGGACGGGAGTGGATGGAGCGCGGGCCCGGGAGTCAGAAGGACCTGGGTTCTAATCCCGGCTCCGCCGCTTGGGTGCCGTGTGACCTCGGGCGAGTCGCCTCGCTTCTCCGTGCCTCAGTCATGTCATCTATCGAATGGGGATCGAGAGCGTGAGCCCCGTGTGGAACGGGGACCGTGTCCACCCCGATTAGCTCGTATCTACCCCAGCGCTCAGTACAGTGCCTGGCCCGTAGCGAGTGCTTAACCAATGCCACAGTTATCGTTATCACCGGCATCATCTCTCCGGTCGGTGTCACCCTAATAGAGAGCAAAGGACCTCTCGTTCCTTTAGGTTTCCTTTCCTTCGGGGAGGAAACAACTCCAGGAGTGGACGGATGGGAATTGCGAGGAAACCCAGGAAAGGGAAAACGCTAACTTTGAGGTTGGGCGGGGACAAGTCAATCCGCTTCATTCATTCGATAGTATTTATCGAGCGCTCACTATGTGCAGAGCACCGTACTAAGCGCTTGGAATGAACAAGTCGGCAACAGATCCACTTGGGTCTGGCGGGGGGGGGGGGGGGCGGTCAGAAGAGACCCTCCCTGAGTAATAATAATAATAATGTCGGTGTCCGTTAAGCGCTTACTACGTGCCGAGCTCCGTTCTAAGCGCCGGGGGAGACCCGGGGTGATCGGGCCGCCCCCCGCGAGGCTCCCGGTCTTCATGCCCATTTTCCGGATGAGGTCACCGAGGCCCAGAGAAGCGAAGCGACTCGCCCGCGGTCCCACGGCCGCCGAGTGACGGAGCCGGGATTCGGACCCACGACCTCCTCTCTTTCCGCTGAGAGCGGGCGTGAGAATTTCATGGGGGGAGAGGGAGGATGAGGGGGCTGGGGCGGGGGAGCGGGAGACGGAGGAAACGCTTGGGATTTACAAGCCAGCCTCATCGAGCAGGCGTGAAACGACACCTCTGTACCTCGGCGGGACTTGGCCGAAAGGTTTCTGGGCCTTGGTTTTTTGCGCGCGTGCGTGTATACGTCTGTTCAGAATTCCCAGGTGGAGTGGTTCCACACGTGGGTTAGGAAAATGTTCAGAGTCGAGTCCTTCCCGACCACAGTTAGCAAACCTCACCTCACTTGCGCCTCATCTACGAGAGGTTTGGCAGAGGCGGGTCCTGGACTGTTGGCCAGGCAACCGTGGTCGTTGGCAAATAAATCTCCACAGCTCCCGGCAAGCAGCGTGGCCTCCTGGAAAGTGGCCGGGCCCGGGAGTCAGGGGACCTGGGTTCTAATCCCGGCCCCGCCACGTGTCCGCTGGGTGACCTTGGGCAGATCCCGTCCCCGGGCCTCAGTTCCCTCATCTGCAAAACGGGGAATTCAATCCCCGTTCTCCCTTCTCCTTAGACCGTGGGTCCCCTGTGGGGCCCGGTGATCTCGTAGCTGCCCCGGCGCCTCGTACGGTGCGCGGCGCATCGCCAGCGCTTAACCAATATCGGGATTACTAGCGTGTCGGCTCCGGGGATGTACCCGCTTCAGAGATGGCTTCGGAGGGCAACCGTGGTATTTTTTAAGTGCTTACTAGGTGCCGGGAACCGTACTAATGATAATGATCATCGCGGTGTTCGTTAAGGGCTTCCTGTGTGCCAGGAACTGTACTGAGCACCGCGGCGGACACGAGCAGATCAGGTTGGACGCAGCCACTGTCCCATGCCGACAAGCAGCGGGGCTCAGTGGAAAGAGCCCGGGCTCTGGAGTCGGCGGTCCTGGGTTCGAATGCCGGCTCCGCCGCCCGTCAGCTGGGTGACCGCGGGCGAGTCGCTTCGCTTCTCTGGGCCTCGGTTCCCTCCTCTGGAAAATGGGGATGAAGACCGGGAGCCCCACGGGGGACGACCTGATTCCCCCGTGTCTAGCCCAGCGCTTAGAACGGTGCTCTGCGCATAGTAAGCGCTTAACGCATCCCGACGTTATCGTTACTGGGCTCACCGTCTTCATTTTTACGGATGAGGTAACTGAGGCCCCGAGAAGTGAAGGGACTTGTCCAAGGTCATAAAGCGGATGAGCGGTGGCGCCAGGACTACGCTCCACCCGCTAGGCCGTGCTGCTTGGGGGGCATGACAGACCGGGTGTTATCTGGGTACTATCTGGGTAAAACCTGGTTAATTATAATAATAACAGTGTCGGTATCCGTTAAGCGCTCGCTATGTGCGGAGCACCGTTCTAAGCGCTGGGGGAGATGCGGGGTCATCGGGTCGTCCCCCGTGAGGCTCACGCAGTCTTCATCCCCATTTTACAGATGAGGTCACTGAGGCACAGAGAAGTGAAGCGACTCGCCCACGGTCACCCAGCTGACAGGCGGCGGAGCCGGGATTCGAACCCATGATCTCTGCCCCCCCCCCCCCCAAGCCCGGGCTCTTTCCACTGAGCCACGCTGCTTCTCTAGTGGGAGGAGCATCGGGGTGGGGCGACCTCTGATCGAAGAAGAAGCAGCAGCGTGATTTGGATAGAGCCCAGGCCTGGGAGTCCGAAGGACCTGTGTCCCAAATCTGTCTCCACCACTTGTCGGCTGTGTGACCTTGGGCAAGTCACTGTAATTTTATTTCATTTCACTGATGCCCGTCTCCCCAGCGCTTAACTGTGAGCCCTTTGCTGTCAGGGAATGTCGCTGTACTTTCACAGTAAGCGCTCAACAGATACATTTGAATGGACGAACGAGTGAACTTCTCTGTGCCTCAGTTACCTCATCTGTAAAATGGGGATTAAGACCGTGAGCCCCATGGGGGACAGGGGCTAAATCCGGTTTGATTAGCTTGTATTTACCCACCTTTTAATACAGCGCCTGGCACGTAGTAAGCGCTCAACGAATGCCGTAGACAACCAGCACGGGCCTGGGAATCGGAGGACCTGGGTTCTCATCCCAGATCCCCCCCCCCCCCCGGCCGCTGCGTGACCTTGGGCAAGTCACCTGACTCTTCCGGGCCTCAGTTCCCTCATCTGTAAAACGGGGCTAACGACTGGGAGCCCCGGGGGGGTGGGGACGTGGACCGTGGGCGACCCGATTAGCTCGTACCTTCCCCGGCGCTTAGTACGGTGCCCGAGACGGAGTGAGCGCTCACCGAATCTGTAGCTGAATCGTACTTTCCAAGCGCTTAGTATCGTGCTCGGCACAGAGCGAGCGCTTAATAGATAGGCTCGGGCGAGTGAATGAAATACCATAAAAAAAAACAACCCAACCTCCTGTCCGTGAGCTTCGAGGATCAACTCTCTCCCCGCAACCTCTCCCCTCTCCTCTCCCGGTACACCCCAGCTCGCACCCTTTGCCCCTCTCCAACCTACCCTCCGTGACTCGATCGTTCCTACTTCCGCTCTACTTCCTCCCCCTACCTGTAATTGATTTCCGGGCCAGCCCAGTCTCCACCGCTAGAACGTAAGCTCCTTGAGGGCACAGATGGTGTCTACTGACCAGTCTACTCTCCCCGGGGCCCACTCCGGCGCTCTGCACAGTGTGAGCGCTCCGCCAATACGGTCGACTGACGTGACCGATGAGGAAACCGAGGCCCAGAGGGGTCGGTTCTCCTCCCGCGTCGGAGGCGTGAAAATCGCAAGGAGATGAAGGCCTTTGCTGGCATCAGGAGGGGCAAGGGATGAGGGAGAGGAGGGAGGCGGGAAAGAAGACCGCTTCCAGGACAATGGCCTCCGCCGGAATTTTCCCAAAGGGCCGGGCGGTTCTTGGCATCAATTTGCAAATCGTTTGCATCGGCGCCCATTCGCTGTGATCTACTCTCGGGCAGTTTTCCAGTTGAGATTGTTCTACTGCCGCTCGGAAGGCCGTTGGTTCTTTTCTTCTCGCTCCCCCCCCCCCCCCCCCGGATCCTGACCCAGTTCCCCTACCCCGACAGTGCCCGGCGGAGGAGGGGAGAGACGCTGGGAAAGGGAGAGGCGTGGACCACGCAGGTCATCAAAGACGGGCCCTCGGAGGCAGCGGGGAGACACTTGACCGGAAGCAAAATGGCCGACCTCGCCTCCCCTTCACTCCCGTCCCCGCTCCTTCCCGAGAAGGCAGGCCGGGGACGCCTCGGGCCTTTCTCGAGATCCGTTGTTCCGCGGAGAATGTTTTCAGAAGGAGGTCAGGGAGAGGACGCCGAAGACGAGGCGGGGAGGAAATCTGAAAGCAAAGGTCAACCGAGAGAATTTCCCCGCCGAATTCTGGGCCTCACGGATCGGGAGCCTTTCGTTCGTTCATTCATTCAGTAGTGTTCACTGAGCGCTGACTACGTGCAGAGCACCGTACTGAGCGCTCGGAACGGGCGGATCGGTAACGGATAGAGACGGCCCCTGCCCGACGACGGGCTCACGGTCTGATCTGGGGAGACGGACAGAGGAGAACGATGGCAATGGAATCGAGGGGAAGAACATCTCATTGAAACGACAGCAGATAAATAGAATCGCGGCGACGTCCATCTCATTAACAAACTAAATAGGGCGACGAAGATACATACGGTCGAGCGGACGAGCACGGTGCCGAGGGGACGGGAAGGGAGAGGGGGAGGAGCGGAGGGAGGTGGGGGAGAAGAGGGTTGAGCTGCGGAGAGACGAAGGGGGGGGTAGAGGGAGGAGAGGGAGAAGGGGAGCTCGGTGTGGGAAGGCCTCTCGGAGGAGGTGAGCTTCAAGTAGGGTTTCGAAGAGGGAAGGGAGCGAGTTCGGCGGAGGCGAGGAGGGAGGGCGTCCCGGGACCGCGGGGGGACGCGGCCCGGGGGTCGACGGCGGGACGGGCGAGACCGGGGGCCGGCGGGGAGGCGGGCGGCGGAGGAGCGGGGCGGGCGGGGCGGGCGGTGGAAAGAGAGAAGGGAGGAGAGGGAGGAAGGGGCGAGGTGACGGACGGCCTCGGAGCCCAGAGTGAGAAGTTTCTGTTTCGTGCTGGAGGTGGATAGGCGACCACCGGAGGTTTTTAAGAGGGGGAGCGACGGGCCCAGAGCGTTTCCGCGGGAAGACGAGCCGGGCGGCGGGGCGAAGAATAGACCGGAGCGGGGCGAGAGAGGAGGAAGGGAGATCGGAGAGCGGGCCGACGCGGTAGTCTAGCCGGCACATGACGACAGCCCGTAGCGGTGAGGTAGCCGTCTGGGTGGAGAGGAAAGGGCCTTTCGAGAGGCACAGATCTCCCGGCGAGGAGCGGGGCGGCGTGTGCGGAGCTGACCCTTCTAAGGAGGCTTGGCTTATAGTTTGGCTGCCCCTCTAAGGTGATGACCCCCCCCCCCTTCCCCTAGCCGGTGACCAGTGGGGAGAGTCAACGGGCCCTCAACTAGAAAATGAGGTCGTCGTGGGCAGGGAATATGTCTAACAACTCCGTTGTGCCCTCCCAAGCACCGACTGTATGCGGAGCTCTGTACTAGGCACTTACATAAATATACATATGTATTTATCAACTCTGTTTCGGCAAACTCTCCCAAGCACTCGGTACAGTGCTCTGCACAGAGTGGGCACTCGACCAATGCCACTATAGACTGTGGAGAGTATGACCGAGATAATGGACATTTATCCCTGTCCCTAAGGAGCTCACAGCCTGCTGTGTACGGAGCACTGAATTGAAGCTCGACAGAGTGGTCGAAAAGATCCCTGCCCTCGAGGAGCTTAGGGCCTACTGTGTGCAGAGCACCGTACAGAGCATTTGGGAGAGTCCAGCAGAGTTCGTAGACCTGGTCCCTGCCCTCAAGGAGTTTAGAATTTAGTGGGGGAGACAGACACCAAAAAGAAGCAGCTTGGCTCAGTGGAAAGAGCCCGGGCTTGGGAGTCAGAGGTCATGAGTTCGAATCCCGGCTCTGCCACTTGTCAGCTGTGTGACTGTGGGCGAGTCACTTAACTTCTCTGTGCCTCAGTTCCCTCATCTGTAAAATGGGGATTAAGACTGTGAGCCCCACGTGGGACAACCTGATTCCCCTGTGTCTACCCCAGCGCTTAGAACAGTGCTCTGCACATAGTAAGCGCTTAACAGATACCAACATTATTATTATTATTATTATAAAACAAGTAGAGTAACATTATTATTATTATCATTATACACACACACATATATGCATATATGTATGCTATATGTATGTATATGTATACTATGATACAGTTGGTATATATACTCTCCCAAGCGCTTAGTACAATGACCTGCACACAGTAAGCACTTAATAAATCCCATTCCGTGCGTGCGTGTATAATAATGTTGGTATTTAAGCGCTTACTATGCGCAGAGCACCGTTCCGAGCGCCGGAGTAGATACAGGGTCATCGGGTCGTCCCACGTGAGGCTCACGGTCTTCATCCCCATTTTCCAGATGAGGTCACTGAGGCACCGAGAAGTGAAGTGACTCGCCCACAGTCACCCAGCTGCCAGGTGGCAGAGCCGGCATTCGAACCCGTGACCTGTGACTCCCAAGGCCGCGCTCTTTCCCCACGCTGCTTCACGCCGTATCTGAGGGCTACGGGGGGGTGAGGGGGTAGGGAGTCCCCAAGTGCTCAGGCGACGGGGAAGTACCGAAGTGGAGGAACGGGGTGGGGTAATGGCCGGGGGGCGGGGCGGGGGGCAGATGAGAGATTAATCGAGGAAGGCCTCCTGGAGGAGCCGGGGATTTCGGAAAGGCCTTGACGAGGCCGACGCGGTAGGCGAGTTATACCGCCTAGACCGGCACGGCGACAGTTTGGAGAGAAATGTCGTGGGGTTCGCGACGGATGGAATACGGGCGGGGGGGGTTGAAAGGGAGCGAGGAGATGAGGTGGCGGACGGGGAGGATGCTGGTACCGTCCCCGGGGCTGGGCAAACGAGGCGGAGAAAGAGGAGGAGTTCAGACGGTAAGCCCGTCGAGGGCAGTCCGTTGTATCTATTAAGCGCTCACTCCGCACGTCCAAAATCTCACCGTCAGTCGCTCGCTGGTATTTACCGAGGACCTGTTGTCAGTCGGCCATGGTATTTATTGAGCACTCGTATTGAGCACTTGGGAGACTACAGCAGAACAATAGACACGTTCCCTGCCCACGAGGAGCCGACAGCCTAGAAGGGGGAGGGAACGTGTATCCCACCTCCGTCGCATTGTCCTCCCGCAGGCGCTTACTACGGCTCTCGGCGCACGTCAAGCGCTCAATAAATACCACGGACTGATTTGATTTGGGGCGTTTCGCGCCGGAGTTCGGCCGCCCGGAGGCGGGGGGATGGACCGGATGACCCTTCGAAGACCCGGCCTTCCGCCGCCGGTTCTCCCGGGGGCCAATCTGGTCATCGCAAATGGGGCAGGGGACTCAGCCGGATGCCCCCCCCCCCCATCGTCGGTTCCCGCCTCCCCTCCCACGCCCTCCCCGTACCCCCCCCCCCCCCCCCGGCCCGTGATTAAAGCGTGGAAGGGGGCCGAAGGCCTTTCTGGGGCTCCTTTGGGTTGCCCCCCCCCCCATCAGAAGCAGGCCCATTGTTCCTGCTCCCTTTTCTCTCTCTTTTGAAAACCCACCCCCTAGCTTAAGAGAAAGACGGAAAGTCAGGGCCAGGGGGAGGTTCTAAAGGGAAACTCTGACAGCAGTGGCTATTTACAATGCCCTAGGGCGCCGGCCAGCCCGCCTTTCCCACCCTGCCTTAGCTCTTATTGACACAATCATTCTGCTTCATTACGCGTATTTCAAACCCCATCCACCTGCCGCTAAACACGACTCCGATTTGTTCCCAACGGGCCCGGCTCCCTGTAATTATCTGCGAAGGGGACAGATTACCTGTAAAATATCTTCCGACCTCTCCGCACATTCCGGAGGGCGAGATGGCCCGCGTCCAGGCGGGAGCCCGGTCGGTTCGCCCGCCGGGGAGGCTGGATCTCGGATGGGCCCCAAGGAAGCTCTCCTCCCGCTACTCGGGGGCCTCGGGGCTACCCAGCCGGGGTAGCGGGGGTCTGTTCGGTTGCAGCTGACCGTGATTGCCGCCGCTCCCTCCGACGATTTGGGGTGCGGCTGAAGTTGGCCGCGGGGCGCGGGCCGGCTGCCCCCGTGGGAGCTTTCCGAGGGCCCCGCGGGGAGGGGGAGGGAGAGAAGAGGAGGAGACACCGACAGGGAGACGGGGGGCTGGAGAGACAGAGAGGGAGAGATAATAGTCGCGACGTTTGTTAAGCATCTACCGGGTGCCAAGGACCAGGCGACAGTGACGCTGGCGTTCGCCGAGCGCTCGCTACGTGCAGAGCACTGTTCTAAGCGCTGAGGTGGATACAGGGGGATCCGCTTGCCCCACGTGAGGCTCCCAGTTCATTCAGTAGTATTTATCGAGCGCCTACTACGCGCAGAGCACTGGACCGAGCGCTCGGGATGGACAGGTCGGCAACGGATGGAGACGGTCCCTGCCCTTTGACGGGTTTACGGTCCGATCGTTAATCCCCATTTCACAGGCGAGGGAATTTAGGCCCAGAGAAGTGAAGTGACTCGCCCAGAGTCACCCAGCTGGCAAGCGGCAGACAGGGGATTCGAACCCAAGACCTCCGACTCCCAAGCTCGGGCTCTTTCCGCTGAGCCGCGACTAGATAAAGTGCTGGACTAGCTTCGGTATATGCGGGTCGTCCAGAGCCCCCGTCCAACGTGGGGCTCGCAGCCTGAAGGGGAGGGAGCACGGATATTCAGGACCCATTTTATAGATGAGCAACCAGAGGCACAGGGGAAGTCAAGCGACTTGCCCGAGGTCACCCAGCAGGTGAGCGATAGAGCTGGGATTAGAACCCAGGTCTTCCGACTCCCAGGCCCGGGCTCTTTCCACTAGGCCGTGCCGCTTCCCTAAGAGGAGTGAAGTGATCTGCCCGAGGTTGACTCTATCCATCGCCATCGTCCTCGTCCGCCCGTCTCCCCCGATCGGACCGTGAGCCCGTCGGACGGCGGGGACCGTCTCTGTCCGTTGCCGACTCGTTGGTTCCCGGCGCTTAGTACGGCGCTCCGCACATAGTAAGCGCTCAATAAATACTATTGAACGAATGAACGAGAAGTGGCACAGCTGGAATTAGAACCCAGGTCCTCGGACTCCCAAGGCCCGGGCTCTTTCCACTAGGCCGTGCTGCCCTTCCGAGACGAGCGGAGCGACTTGCCGCGCGTGGCACGGCAAGGGGGCGGCAGAGCCGGGATCAGCTTCTCCGAGAAGCAGCGTGGCTCAGTGGCAAGAGCCCGGGCTCTGGAGTCAGGGGTCGTGGGTTCGAATCCCGGCTCCGCCGCCCGTCAGCCGGGTGACCGTGGGCGAGCCGCTTCACTTCCCTGGGCCTCGGTCACCTCCTCTGGAAAACGGGGATGAAGACCGCGAGCCCCCCGTGGGACGACCCGATTCCCCCGTGTCTACCCCGGCGCTTAGAACGGGGCTCTGCACGTGGCGAGCGCTTAACGGACACCGACATTATTATTATTAGAACCCTGGGCCTCGGACGCCCGGGCCACGGTGCTTCTCTAAGGAAGAGAGAAGAGAGGAGAGAAAAGAGGGGAGGGGAAATGGGGGCAAGAGAGAGACAGACGCAGCGATCAAGAATGAGGGCGAAGACGTGTATGTACACACTCCCGTGTACACACGCATATATATAATATAAACATCTGCCACTAACTGTCATCTGTTTACTCACGACTCTGAGAGCTTACACGCCCCAAACCAACCGCGAGTCTTAAATACTTTCTTAGTGATCGTTGTTCGGGTTGCCGCTGCTCCTTGCTCCCGGGGAATGGCCGGCAGCGGGGAGGAAGCGAAGTCCGGACGGCCGACCAGCGCGCTAGAACTCCGGGAACCGCGAAGCGCGGAAAGGGAAAGTGATCTACCCTTACGGGAGCCCTGAAATTCCTCAGCCTCTGGAGGAGCCGAGGTCGACGGGGACAGGGCGCCTTTGCCCCGCTTTCCAGAACGCTCTACGTCGGCGAAAGCGCTGAGCCGCTAGATCGCCGGCCGCGTCATCGCGCCGGAAATCCCGATTTTCCCCGTCGGCCCGTCGGTCGTAAGGGACGGGAGCCGTCTTCTGAAGAGGCTCGAGGATGGGCTCCGCTACGTTTTAAGGGCGTGACTGAAATGATCTGGCTGAGAACTTCATTCATTCATTCAATCGTATTTATCGAGCGCCTACTGTGTGCAGAGCACTGGACTGAGCGCTTGGAGCGAACAAGTCGGCGACAGACAGAGACGGTCCCTGCCCTTTGACGGGCGCACGGTCGGATCGGGGGAGGACGGATGCCTGCTGCAATCCGTCAGTCCATCATCAATCAGGGCTATCGACTGATCGCCTCCTGAGGGCTAGGCGGCGTATCCAGCGCTTAGCGCAGCGTAGCGGCGATCGACCGATCGGTGGTATTTATTGAGCGTTTACTGTGTGCGGACCGCCGTACTGAGCTCTGGGGAGAAGACTGCTCTCGGCAGGGTTGGTAATAATAATAATGTTGGTATCTGTTAAGCGCTTCCTATGTGCAGAGCACCGTTCTAAGCGCCGGGGGAGCCACAAGGTCATCGGGCCGTCCCACGTGAGGCTCGCAGTCAATCCCCATTTTCCAGCTGAGGTGACCGAGGCCCAGAGAAGCGAAGCGACTCGCCCACGGTCACACGGCTGCCGAGCGGCAGAGCCGGGAGTCGGACTCACGACCACTGACCCCGAAGCCCAGGCTCTTTCCGCTGGGCCACACGTTGGGTCTTAGAGAGAGCAGAGGCTCCTACTCCCTGCCACGGAGCCCGATATTCCCGCCGATTCCTTGATGGCTCAACCTGCTTCAGTCCCGAGCACGGGCCCGGGAGCCCAAAGGTCACGGGTTCTAATGCCGCCATTTAAGCAAACCGCTTCCCTTCTCTTGGCCTCAGTGGCCTCTATCTGTAAAATAGGGATCAAGACCGTGAGCCCCAGGTGGGACAGAGACTGCGTCCAACCCGATTTGCTTGTACGCACCTCGGCGTTCAGTACGGGGCCTGGCACGTAGTAAGTGCTCACATCCCTCATCCCGTCACCCAGTGCCCCGTCAGCCGTACGGCCTAAGAGGCGGACCGTCAACGCGCCGCGGGCAGGGAATGTGCCCGCTTATTGTTGTATCGTGCTGTCCCAAGTGCTTAGTACCGCGCTCTGCACACAATAAGCGCTCAGTAGAGACGATCGAATCAACGAACGAAGGCAGACGGGCAGGGGGTCCCCCTCAGGCCCCGGCCTAATCCCGTCGTCCAAATCCCTCCCGGCCTTGAGAGAACGGTGCTTGGCACATGGTAAGCACTTAATGATTATTATTAAGGACGGGAAGGGGGGCGGGGGGCTGCACCGCAGGAGAGGGGAGTGGTTAACTGGGGCAATTTATCGCGTGCTTTATAGAATCGAGATAATCAGGTCAGAGACCCCCCCCCACCCCGTCCCGTACGCGGTGAGGCAGAGCAGATACTTGAGCCCCATCTTACAGAGGAGAAAGCGGAGGCCCAGAGGGGTCCGGTGACTTGCCTGAGGTCCCACAGCAGGCCGGGGGCGGCACCGGGACACCAACCGCGAGCCCCCGCGGCCCACCGTCCCCGTTGCACGGGTGAGGACGCCGAGGCCGAGAGGGGGGGTGGCTCGCCCGAGGTCCCACGGCAGATACGGCTCGCCGGGTGACAGCCGGCGGTGACGGGGAGGTGGATCGATTTTTTGTCGAGCGCTTCCCGTGTGCGGAGCGCTGCGCTGAGTGCCTGGGAGAGGACGACGCGACCGTGTAATGGACGCAGTCCTGAGCCCGTGCCCTCAGTTGTCCCACAGAGCGGGCATCGCCCTGACAACCCGGGTGTGTATTAGAAGCAGCGTGGCTCGGCGGAAAGAGCCCGGGCTTTGGAGTCGGAGGTCATGAGTTCAAATCCCGGCTCCGCCGCTCGCCAGCCGTGCGACCGTGGGCGGGTCGCTTCACTTCTCTGGGCCTCGGGTACCTCATCTGGAAAATGGGGATGAAGTCCGTGAGCCCCACGTGGGACGACCCGATTCCCCCGCGTCTACCCCGGCGCTTAGAACGGCGCCCTGCACGTAGTAAGCGCTTAACAGATACCATCATTAAATATATATTCGTACCCTGTGCTCTTCACAGAGTAAGCGCTCGATAAATACTATCCGAAGATCGGTCGGTGGACGGATTGAACCGGATGTATGTCCTTCCCGTAAAGGGTTCCTCGGGCACTGGGAGGTTTTCGTTTCTCCTTCTTCAACGTTTCCTTGAAGGCCCATCCCTTCCGGAATCCATGGCGGACATCTGTAAGGGGATACGCGCGCGCGCACACACAAAAAGCAGCAGCGGGGCTCAGCGGAAAGGGGCCGGGCTTGGGTTCGACTCCCGGCTCCTCCGCTTGGCAGCCGTGGGACCGTGGGCGAGTCGCTTCACTTCTCGGGGCCTCGGTTCCCTCATCTGCAAAATGGGGATGAAGACCGTGAGCCTCACGTGGGACGACCTCGTTCCCCGGTATCTCCCCCGGCGCTCAGAACGGCGCTCTGCCCCTAGCAAGCGCTTGACGGATGCCAACGTTATCGTAACACACCGAAACCATCGTGGAGACCATCGAGAGCTCGGGAGGGCTCGACGCAATCGAATTGAGTTCGATCCCTGCCCCCGTGGAGCTTCATTCATTCATTCAGTAGTATTTATCGAGCGCTTACTGTGTGCGGAGCACTGGACTAAGCGCTCGGAACGGGCAAATCGGCAACGGATGGAGACGGTCCCTGCCCTTTGACGGGCGCACGGTCGAATCGGGGAGCTTTGCACGGCCTAGTGGCGGGAGCCCGGATTTGGGAGTCCGAGGCCGTGGGTTCTAATCCCGGCTCCGCCGCTTTTCAGCTGTGTGGCTTTGGGCGAGTCACTCCACTTCTCCGGGCCTCGGTTCCCTCATCTGTACAATGGGGATGAAGACCGTGAGCCCCACGTGGGACGACCTGATCACCTTGTATCTACCCCAGTACTTAGTGCAGTGCTTGGGAGAAGCGGCGCGGCTCAGTGGAAAGAGCCCGGGCTCTGGAGTCGGAGGTCACGGGTTCGAATCCCGGCCCGGCCGCCCGGCAGCCGGGTGACCCGTGGGCGAGTCGCTTCGCTTCTCGGTGCCTCGGCCCCCTCACCCGCAAAACGGGGATCGAGACGGTGAGCCCCACGTGGGACGACCCGATTTCCCCCGCGTCACCCCCGGCGCTTGGAACGGTGCTCTGCGCGTAGTAAGCGCTCGACGGATGCCGACGTTATTATGAATAATCGTAATGATGATCAGGGTATTCGTCAGGCGCTTACTACGGGCCGGGCACCGCACTAAGCGCCGGGGTGGAGCCGAGCGAATCGGGTGGGACGCAGTTCCTGTCCCCCGTGGGGCTCGAAGTCTCAGTCCCCACTTTACAGATGAGGTAGCCGAGGCACGGAGACGTGAAGCGACTGCCCCGGGGTCACACGGCAGGCAAGCGGCGGAGGCAGGATTAGAACCCAGGTCTTCTGACCCCCCCCCCCCCCGCCCAGGCCCCGGCTCCACCCGCCGTGCCGTGATCCCCGCCCTCAAGGAGTTGACAGTCTACCGTGTGCACAGCACTGGACCGAACACTCCAATCCCTGGCCTGCGCGGAGCTCGCAGTCTAGGGGAAATAACGTCGGTATCCGTTAAGCGCTCACTGCGTGCCGAGCACCGTTCTAAGCGCCGGGGGAGACGCGGGGGAATCGGGTCGTCCCACGTGGGGCTCACGGCCTTCATCCCCACTTTCCGGATGAGGGGACCGAGGCCCGGAGAAGCGAAGCGACTCGCCCACGGTGGCCCGGCCGCCGAGCGGCGGAGTTGGGATTCGAACCCGCGCCCTCTGCCTCCCAGGGAGAATAGGGATCGAATCCCCGTTGGACAGATGAGGAGACCGAGGCCCGGAGAAGCCAAGGGACCTGGTGCGTCTCGGTTCCGTCCTGGGCGGGGGGGGGACGTCTCCCGGGACCAAAGCGGCCGGTCCGGCCGCCCGGACGGACACGGAGAGAGGTCCTCGATCCCTCCTCCGAGCCAAAATACAAATCCGAGGGAAGCGCAGCGGCCTGGCGGAATAGAGCCGGGGCCTGGGAGTCAGGGGACTCGGATCCCCACGCCGGCTCTACCCCTCCCCTGCTGCGGGCGCCCTGGGGCGAGTCGCCTGGCTGCGCCTCGGTTTCCTCGTGGGTCAGACGGGGGGTCAGACGGTCCCTCCCGCTCCGGGTCCTCTTGTCCTCGGGGAGCCATCGCCCCGGAAGGCTTCCGAATCACCGTAGGTTTCCGGGAGTGACGGCTCATCTGCAGATCCACCGGATCGACGGCCGTTCATTTGCTGACGGTTAATAACTCGGGCGGTTCGCCCCCCCCACCGCGGCTACAGAACCCATCTTGGGCTCTTACCTAAGCTAACTTCGATCAGGGTCTATATAGGATTCGAGGTTTCGAGTTTCGGTCCGCACGTGAACGCGAGCGGACGGCAACCGAACCGTCCGGGAGCGGCGGCGTTAACCGCCGGGTCCGTCCGAGTCTCCCGCGACGACGTCGTGACGCGGGCGGCGCCGTCGACCCACGTCCGCGGGGCGGGGCGGCGGGGGGAGCCGGTTGGGAATCCAGAGCCGCGGCTCTCCGGCTCCTCGGCGGGACCCCCCCGGGTGGGCACGTCGTCGGGCCCGAGCCCCTCCTCCAAACGGCCGGGACGGAGCCCTCTTCACGGCGGGGATCCGCCGAGCGACACGGGGCGGCGGGACAAAGAGGGCTCGCGGGATCCTTCCGGAGTCGGACCGACATCCGTCGTTCCCGGGCCAGCTTGGCCGAGGTTGAGAAATCGCGGGCAGCCGTTCCGCCCCCGCGGCCCGATGAAGAAAGTTTTCAAAGTTGCCTTAGACGGAAATTTGCAGGCGATTGAAAAAAAAAAAAAAAACCCCAACAAATAGTTGAACCCTTTCCATCCGTGCGCCGCAGCGACGAACCCCAATCCGGGACGCCCTGGCGAAACGGTCTTGGGCGGGAACGTCAGCTGCGGCCCGGCCGTAAACGTCTCTCCCGGATGTCCTTCTCTGCGGCCGGGGCTCTGAAGACCCGGGAGCGACCGTGGCCGGGGCTCAGGGTCAACGGACCCGGAGACGTAACGCCCGTAGTCAGAGCCCCGTAGCGCTTTGGTCCGCACCCGTTCATCCCTTCGATTTCTTTTAAGCGCTCACTGGGTGCGGAACGCTGTCCCCAGCTCTTGGGAGAGCAAAATAGAACGACGATAAGAATAACGCTAACGTCGGTAGCTGTTGAGCGCTCACTATGGGCCGAGCACCGTTCTGAGCGCTGGGGGAGGCACGGGGGCAGCAGGTCGCCCCACGTGGGGCTCACGGTCCTCATCCCCGTTTTACAGATGGGTTGGACTGAGGCGCCGAGAAGTGAAGTGCCCCGCCCGAAGTCACGCGGCTGACAGGTAGCCGGGCCGGGATTGGAACCCGTGACCTCCGACGCCCAGGCCCGGGCTCTTTCCACTGAGCCACGCCGCTCCTCGCGCTCCGACGCCTCCCCTACTCGTGATTTATTTCTAGACTGTGAGCCTGCTGTTGAGTGGCCGTGGCCTCGGTTGCCCAATTGTACTTCCCTAGCGCTTAGTACAGCGCTCTGCGCGCGGTAGACGCTCGGTAAATCCGACGGAATGGATTTTAACGTCCGCCCCCTCCTCTTCAGCCCCTCGGGGGCGGGGATCCGCGTGTCTACGGACGCGCTCGGTACGGCCTTCTGCTCCAAGTAGACGGCGAACTCCTCTAGGGCGGGGGCCGTGTCTCCGACTATCGGACTCTCCCAGCTGCTCATCACAGTGCTCTGCACACAGGACACTGTCAGCCCTTGGAGGGCGGGGACCGTCTCTGTTAGCCATCTGTCCATTCCGAGCGCTTAGTCCAGCGCTCTGCACATAGTCAGCGCTCAGGAAACACTACTGAATGAACGAAAGCGCTTAGCACAGTGCCCTGCACATAGTAAGCGCTCAGTAAATGCTGTTGAATGAATTGCGGCTACCACGTTCACTGGGCTCTCCCAGGCTGTCAGCTCCTTGAGAGCGGGGCTCACGCTACTAATTCTACTGAACTCTCCCAAGCGCTCAGTACAGTGCCCTGCGCACGTTAAGCACCCGATAAATACCATCATCGATTGGGCGGCTCCCCGCCTTCAAGGGAGGGAGGAGACGAAAGGACCTAGTTAAGAGGGTGAGGATGGATATGCCAATAATAACAATAGCATCTGCTAAGCGCCTACTATGTGCCAAGCACCGTTCTAAGCACTGGGGTAGATGCGAGGCAACGGGGTTGCCCCGCGGGGGGCTCCCGGTCTTCATCCCCATTTGACAGATGAAGGTGACTGAGGCCCAGAGGAGTGAAGTGACCCGCCCGGAGTCACACGGCTGACAAGTGGCGGAGCCGGAATCAGAACCCGTGACCCCTGACTCCCAAGCCCGGACTTTTCCCACTAAGCCACGCTGCTTCCCTATAAGAAATATACACCATCTTGGACTCGCCGCCGCCATCTTCCCACCTGCCGTCTCGGGAGTGACACCCCACCCTATCGTGGCGGGGAGGGGGCGGGAAGGGAAATCATAATAACGTCAATAACGTCGGTATCTGTTAAGCGCTCGCTACGCGCCGAGCGCCGTTCTAAGCGCCGGGGGAGACCCGGGGCCGTCCCACGGGAGGCTCGCGGTCAATCCCCGTTTTCCGGATGAGGTCACCGAGGCCCGGGGAGGCGAAGCGACTCGCCCACGGTCACACGGCTGCCGGGCGGCAGAGCCGGGAGTCGAACCCGTGACCTCGGACTCCCAAGCCCGGGCTCTGTCCGCCTCTCTACGGAGCCCGGGGGGACGGGGCGGGGGAGAAGCCACCCGGAACGTCGGAAAGGTTCCGAGCCGTCGGTGGGAATCACCCCAGCGCTTAGGACGGCGCTTGGTGAACCAACGCGGCGATAATCGTGATCGCGATGTGGATGATTCAACAGCAGCAGCAATCCGTCGATCGATCCGTCGGCGATATCGACCGAGTCCTCACGCCGTGCCGAGCGCCGCACGAGAAGCGGCCCGGCTCGGTGGAGAGAGCCCGGCCTTGGTTGGGGGGGGGGGGGGGGGGTCAGAGGTCGTGGGTTCGAATCCCCGCCCCACCGCTTGTCAGCCGTGGGACCGTGGGCGAGTCACTTCGCTTCCCTGGGCCTCGGTCCCCTCCTCTGGAAAATGGGGATGAAGACGGGGAGCCTCACGTGGGGCGACCCGATTCCCCCGTGTCTCCCCCAGCGCTTAGAACGGCGCTCCGCACGTAGTGAGCGCTTAACAAAGCCCAGCGTTATTAGTATTGGGAAATATAACACAGCGGGAGGGGAAATCATTCCCGGTCCTCAAGGGGGTCGCAGTCTCGAGCGGGGAGAGAGACGTTAGGATAAATTATGGGTACGGACACGTTCCGGGAGGCTGAGGGTGGGCGGCCTATCCATAGTCTGTCTCGAGGTCTGTCGCCCTCTCTAGATTACGAGCGCGGGCTTGGGAGTCAGAGGTCACGGGTTCGAATCCCGGCTCTGCCGCTGGTCGGCTGCGTGCCCTTGGGCAAGTCACTCAGCTTCTCTGCGCCTCGGTTACCTCATCCGTCAAATGGGGATTAAAGCGGCGAGCCCCGCGTGGGACAACCCGATCGCCTTGTATCCCCCAGCGCTTAGAACGGTGCTCGGCGCACAGCGAGCGCTTAACAGATACCACCATTTCTTTTATTTTTATTTTCATGAGCTCCCCGTGGACAGGGAACGTCTCTACCAGCTCTGCTGTACTGGACTCTCCCGGGTACGCGCTACAGGGAGAGAGTAAGGGGAGAGAGGGTTTGGTCGGGGAAAGCCTCTCGGAGGAGATGTTATTCATTCGATGGTATCTATTGAGCGCCTACTATGTGCAGAGCACTGGACTAAGCGCTTGGAATGGACAGATCGGCCACAGATAGAGACGGGCCCTGCCCTCCGACGGGCGCACGGTCTAATAATAGTAACGTCGGTATCCGTTAAGCGCCCGCTACGCGCCGAGCGCCGTTCTGAGCGCCGGGGGAGACCCGGGGTGGTCGGGTCGTCCCGCGGGAGGCTCACGGTCGATCCCCATTTTGCGGAGGAGGTAACTGAGGCCCCGAGAAGTGAAGCGACTCGCCCGCGGTCCCCCGGCTGACGAGCGGCGGGGCCGGGATGGGAACTCGTGACCTCCGACTCCCAAGCCCGGGCTCTTTCCGCTGAGCCACGCCGACCTTAGAAAGGCTTTGAAGGTAGAGAGAGTGACGGTCGGTCAGGTATGAATCCGGGATTAGAATCCGGGTCTTCTGACCGTCAAGCCCGGGCTCTTTCCACTGATAATAATAATAACGTTGGCGTCTGTTAAGCGCTCACTACGGGCCGAGCACCGTTCTGAGCGCTGGGGGAGACGCGGGGGAATCGGGTCGTCCCGCGTGGGGCTCGCGGTCTTCGTCCCCATTTGGCAGATGAGGGAACCGAGGCACCGAGAGGTGAAGTGACTCGCCCCAAGTCACACAGCTTGCCGAGTGGCCGAGCCGGGATTCGAACCCATGGCCCCCTAGCCCCCGCGGCTTCGCTTCGGTGACTCCTTAAGCGATCGGAAGAGTGGGAAATTTCTGGAATGATAGAAATGAGTTACGGTAACAGTATGAGCCGGGAGCACAGAGCTGTAGAGATAAGAGAGGGAGGAGGGTGAGATAAGGAAGATATGGAAACGTAACATGAGAATGCCCTGGATTCCTGCCAGCTTTCCGCACTAATAATAATAATAATAATAACGTTGGTATCCGTTAAGCGCTTACAGAGAAGCAGCGTGGCTCGGTGGAAAGAGCGCGGGCTTCGGAGTCGGAGGTCACGAGTTCGAACACCGGCTCGGCCGCTCGTCGGCTGTGCGACCGTGGGCGAGTCACTTGACTTCTCTGGGCCTCAGTCACCTCATCTGTAAAAGGGGGATGAAGACCGTGAGCCCCACGTGGGACGACCCGATTCCCCTTATGTCTCCCCCGGCGCTTAGGACGGTGCTCGGCACATAGTGAGCGCTTAACAGATACCAACGTTATTATCATTATAACTAGGTGCCGAGCACCGTTCTAAGCGCCGGGGTAGACCCGGGGGAATCGGGTCGTCCCGCGCGGGGCTGACGGTCTTCATCCCCATTTTGCAGATGAGGGAACCGAGGCGCCGAGAAGCGAAGTGACCCGCCCCCGGTCACACGGCCGGGTTTCGAACCCGCGACCTCCGCCTCCGAAGCCCGGGCTCTTTCCACTGAGCCAGGCTGCTTCTCTACTTACGATTCTATCTATAACCTAATTATCTCGCACCTACCCCAGCGATTTGCGCAGCGTTTGACGCACAGTGAGCCCTTAACGACCGCCATAAGGATAAGGGGTCTGAGCCGTAGTTCCTAAAGAAGAGACTTCGCCGGCGTCGCAAGCCTCTGCAAAGGATCCGCCAACGTTGCTCGCCTTCCATTGTTCTCTCTCAGAGCAGGCCGAGTAGGGGTTAATAATAATGATAATAGTGTCGGTGTCTGTTAAGCGCTTACTATGCGCAGAGCACTGTCCTAAGCGCTGGGGTGGATACAGGGTGAGCAGATCGCCCCACGTGGGGCTCACGGTTTTAATCCCCATTTGCCAGATGAGGGAACTGAGGCTCAGAGAAGTGAAGCGACCCGCCCGCGGTCACCCGGCTGACAAGCGGCGGAGCCGGGATTCGAACCCCCGAACTCTGACTCCCGGGCTCTTTCCACCGAGCCACGCTGCTTGGTATCTACGGTGTGTCAAACACCGTTCTAAAGCGCCGGGGTAGGCTCAGGCTGCTGGGAGACCTTGGGTAAGTCACTTCACTTCCTCTTTGAGGTGGAGGGATCCCGGCCCCGGGAGGCAGAGGGCCTGGGTTCTCATCCTGGCTTGCTGGTGTGACTTCGGGGCACTGTCCTAGGCGCTTGATGATGATGTCGGTGTCTGTTAAGCGCTCACTACGTGCCGAGCACCGTTCTAAGCGCCGGGGGAGACGCGGGGGAATCGGGTCGTCCCGCGTGGGGCTCCCGGTCTTCGTCCCCATTTTACGGACGAGCTGACCGAGGCGCCGAGAGGTTAGGTGACTCGCCCGGAGTCACCCAGCCGACAAGTGGCCGGGCCGGGATTTGAACCCACGACCTCTGACTCCAGAGCCCGTGCTCTTTCCACTGAGCCGCGGGAGAGGACATCGTAACGGGGTTGCTAGACCCGTTCCCTGCCCGCAAAGAGCCTGCGGTCCGGAGACGCGGCATGGTCTAGTGGCAAGAGCCCTGGCTTTGGAGTCGGGGGTCACGGGTTCGAATCCCCGCTCGGCCGCCCGTCGGCTGTGTGACTCCGGGCGAGTCGCTTAACTTCTCGGCGCCTCGGTTCCCTCATCCGGAAAATGAGGATTAAGACCGTGAGCCCCACGTGGGACGACCCGGCTCCCCCGCGTCTCCCCCGGCGCTTGGAACGGTGCTCGGCGCAGGGCGAGCGCCTGACAGATACCGACGTCGTTATTATCGCTACTGGGGTCAATCTGTTAATCGGTTACCGACGAGGTAATAACCGTGATCCTGCAAACCAGGAAGAGATTGGCAAAGGCCCCCGATGGGCTTTAACTAGGTTGCTTGCGGGTCAGGGGCGACGGAGCGGGGAGGGAGGCGCGGCTCTCTCTCCCCGTTGACCCCGGTTAACGGGCCCGGGCCCGTCGAGGACGGCCAAGTGGAGCCACAGCTGTGACACCTGAGGCGGATAAAAGGCCTCGTTCCGAAGCGGCGCCGGACGTTTACGCCGCGAGGAGACGGGAGAGCGGCCCTCGGAAGCGGAGGGGAGGATCGTCGGCGGAAGGGGCCCCCTCGACTACCGGCCTGGTGTCGAGCTCTCGGCGGGGTGAGTACTGGTGTCGTTCCCTTGCGCGCTGGCAAAACTAAGTTAAAAAAAAAACTTTCCACGGTAACCTTGGTCGCGGGTACCAAAACCCTGGTGGGTGTGAGCCGGGGCCTTCTGACAACGGTAATTACAATAATGATAACTAGTAGTTGTTAAGCGCTCGCCGGGTGCCAGGGACTGTATGGAGCGCCGGGGTAGATACAGAGTAATCGGGTTGGACGCAGTTCCTACCCCACGTGGGGCTCAGCGTTCCATAGTATTTATCGAGGGCTTACTATGATAATAATAATAATAATGTTGGTGTCCGTTAAGCGCTCGCTACGTGCCGAGCACCGTTCTAAGCGCCGGGGGAGACACGGGGGAATCGGGTCGTCCCGCGTGGGGCTCCCGGTCTTCATCCCCGTTTTACTATTCGTTCCATAGCATCGAGCGCTTACTACGGGCAGAGCACCGTACCAAGCGCTCGGAACGAACGAGTCGGCAACGGACAGAGACGGTCCCCGCCGTCCGACGGGCTCACGGTCTGAGCGGGGGAGACGGACGGACGAGAATAATAATGATGGTATCCGTTAAGCGCTCGCTACGTGCAGAGCACCGTTCTAAGCGCCGGGGTAGACGCGGGGGAATCGGGTCGTCCCACGTGGGGCTCACGGACTTCATCCCCATTTTCCAGATGAGGTACCCGAGGCCCAGAGAAGTGAAGCGACCCGCCCACGGTCGCACGGCTGGCGAGCGGCGGAGCCGGGATTTGAACTCATGACCTCCGACTCCAAAGCCCGGGCTCTCTCCGCTGAGCCACGCTGCTTCTCTAACGATGGCGCTACATAGAGTCGAGGGGAAGAACGTCTCCTGAAAACAATGGCAACTAAATAGAATCAAGGGCAACTGAGCACTGTACTAAGCGCTTGGAATGGACAAATCGGCAACAGATAGAGTCAATCCCTGCCTTTTGACGGGCTCACGGTCCGATCGGGGGAGACGGGCGGACGGGAACGACGGCGACGGATAGAGTCGAGGGGAAGGACGTCTCGTAAAAACGATGGCAAATAGAATCGGGGCGACGTCCATCTCATTAAACAAAATAAATAGAGTGATGAAGATATATACGGTCGAGCGGACGAGCACGGTGCCGAGGGGACGGGACGGGAGGGGGGGAGGAGGTGAGGGAGAGGGGGGAGAAGAGGGTTGAGCTGCGGAGAGGCGAAGGGGGAGTAGAGGGAGCAGAGGGAAAAAGGGGGGAGCTCGGTCTGGGAAGGCCTCTCGGAGGAGGCGAGCCTTAAGTAGGGTTTCGAAGAGGGGAAGAGGATCGGTTCGGCGGAGGCGAGGAGGGAGGGCGTCCCGGGACCGCGGGGGGACGCGGCCCGGGGGTCGACGGCGGGACGGGCGAGACCGGGGGGCGGCCGGGAGGCGGGCGGCGGAGGAGCGGAGCGGGCGGTGGAAAGAGAGAAGGGAGGAGAGGGAGGAAGGGGCGAGGCGACGGAGAGCCTCGAAGCCCAGAGCGAGGAGCTTCCGTTTGGAGCGGAGGTCGAGAGGCAACCGCCGGAGGTGTTCGAGAAGGGGAGAGACGGGCCCGGAACGTTTCCGCGGGAAGACGAGCCGGGCGGCGGAGCGAAGAATAGACCGGAGCGGGGCGAGAGAGGAGGAAGGGAGACGGGAGAGGAGGCCGACGCGGTAGTCTAGCCGGGAATCGACGAGAGCCCGTAGCGGTGAGGTGGCCGTCTGGGCGGAGAGGAGAGGGCGGATCTCGGCGATATCGTAAAGGTGAGACCGGCGGGTCTCGGCGACGGATGGGACGCGCGGGGCGAACGAGAGAGCCGAGTCGAGGACGACGCCGAGGTCGCGGGCCCGAGAGACGGGAAGGACGGTCGCGCCGTCCACGGCGACGGGGAGGTCCGGGAGGGGACCGGGCTCGGGAGGGAAGACGAGGAGCTCGGTCTCGCTCGTGTCGGGTTTTAGGCGGCGGGCCGCCATCCGGGCGGAGACGCGAACCCGAAGGGACGGGGAGAGGACGGGGCGGAGATGTAGATCTGCGTGTCGTCCGCGTCGAGATGGCAGTCGAAGCCGTGAGGGCGGATGAGTTCGCCGAGGGAGTGAGTGTAGATGGAGAACAGAAGAGGGCCGAGAACCGACCCTCGAGGAGCTCCGACGGTTAGAGGACGGGACGGGGAGGAGGCGCCCGCGAAGGAGACCGAGAACGACCGGCCAGAGAGATCTAAATCCCCCTTTTACAGATGAGGTGATGGAGGCACAGAGAAGTGAAGTGACTTGTCCAGAGTCACACAGCAGGCGAGCGGCGGAGCCGGGATCAGAACCCGGGTCCTTCTGACTCCCGGGGTCATGATTTATCCACGAGGCCGTGCTGTTTCACCTGATTACTCATTCGATGGTATGTGATTTTTGTTGTATCTCGTTGCTGAATTGTACTTACCAAGCGCTTAGTACAGTGCTCTGCACCCAGTGGGCGCTCAATAGATACGATGGAATGAATTCAGTGAGCACCGACTAGGTGCAGGGCACTGTACCGGTTGCCTGGGAGAGGACGATAAAGCTGGTAAACACGATCCCCGCCCTCAAGGATCAGTCTACAGGGTGCGGGGCACTGTACTGAGCGTTTGGGAGCCAACAGAGCTAGTATAGTAGATGCCATCCCTACTGTGTGCATAACGCTGTACTAAACACTTGGCGGAGTCCAATAGAGCTAGAAGACATGAACTCTGCCCTCTGGGGACTTACCATCTTGCTGGGGAAGAAAAAAAAAAACCCCCAAAACACTGCCCATCCCTTGAGGGAAGGTGTCTCAGAGAATCGTTTCATTCAGTTGTACTTACTGAGCGCTTGCCGTACTGAGAGCCCGGGGGAGTACAGTGAGCAGCGTGGCTCAGGGAAGTGGAAGCACGGGCTGGGGAGGCGGAGGTCATGGGTTCGAATGCCGCCTCGCTCACTTGTCAGCCGTGTGACTGTGGGCAGGTCACTTCGCTTCTCGGTGTCTCAGTTCCCTCATCTGTAAAATGGGGATCGAGACCGTGAGCCCCACGCGAGACGACCCGATGACCCCCGTCTCGACCCCAGCGCTCAGATTAAGTGCACGTATTAAGCGCTTAACAAATACCGACGTTATTATTATCATAACAACAGACAGACGCATGAATGAAGGCGGTCCACGGCATTCATTCAGAAAAAGCCCACGGAGACACGGATCCGTTTGAACACGGGAGCCGAGCCACGGTGGGGAGAGGAAGCTACAGGATCAAAGAGTTTCAGAGCCGAGGGTTGTCGAATTATTTGGAAAAGGGTGGAGGACCTCAAGACGGAGGAATCTTGACGGGACGAGAGGTTTTCCATCTGGATGATGGGTTGGAAGAAACCCCCCCCCCCCCTCGTCCCCTGCGGACTCTCCGGGGCCAAGAGTTGTTTTCATGTCGTCTAAAGCCGTAATGATAATAAACAGACAAAGAATACTATTAATAACAATCATTCATGGAATTCCATGAAAGCGAAGCATTCTGTTAAACCGCAGTTCCGGCCCCGACGGTCCCGGGAGGAGACGGAGAAGTTGGAACTGGGTTTTCTGCGATGAAAACCGTTCGGACGTGTCGCCCTCTCTTCCGAAATCTCCAGCGGTCGCCCAACCACCTCTGCATCAGAGGAGACCTCCTCGCCGTTGGCTTTAACGCAGTCCGCCCCCCCGCCCCCTCCTACCTCGCCTCGCTTCCCTCCCTCTACGGCCCGACCCGCAGACTTCGCTCCTCTCATCCTGACCTTCTCCCCTATCTGGCCGCCGGCCCCCTAACCCGCGTCCTGCCTCTGGCCGGGAACGCCCTCCCTCCTCAAATCCGCCAGACGATCGCTCTCCCCCCCCGCCCCCCCGTTCAAAGCCTTGTCGGAGGCACGTCTCCTCCGAGAAGCGGCGTGGCTCAGTGGAAAGAGAGGCGGGGGTCATGGGTTCGAATCCCGGACCTGCCACTTGGCAGCTGGGTGACCGCGGGCGAGTCGCTTCACTTCTCTGGGCCTCAGTTATCTCGTCTGTAAAAGGGGGACCGTGAGCCTCACGTGGGACGACCCGATTCCCCCGTGTCTCCCCCGGCGCTTAGAACGGTGCTCGGCACGTAGTGAGCGCTTAACGGATACCGACATCATTATTATTATCTCCCACTCCCTTCTGCGTCACCCCCCCAACCCAACCCCACAGCTGTAATTTATTTGTATTGACGTCCGTCTCCCCTCCCCTGGACCGTAAGCTCACTGTGGGCGGGGATTGCATCTGTTCGTTGTTGTACTCTCCCAGGCGCTTAGTACGGCGCCCCGCACACGGTAAGCGCTCAATAAATACGACTGGATCGATGAATGAACACACGCCCGCCAGAGCCGGCTTTGAAACCAATGGGCCGCTACCGCGTTCGGAACGCCGACCGTGCTAAGCTCTTGGAAAAGTTCACTAGACGTAAAAGACACGGTGTCTCCCCTCAAGGATCAGCCCATCAGTGGTATTTATTGAGCGCTTACGGCGGGCAGAGCGTCGGACTAAGCACCAGGGAGAGGTCAGTACGGCCGAGTTGGCAGGCACGTTCCCTGCCCGCGTCGAGCTTACTTTCTAGAGGGGGGAAGGTTTCTCCTTTTTCATGTATTAAACGATACCTCGTTGGCTTGAAAGAGTGAACGGAGTTTCTAGAAGGGGATGCAGTTTGTCACCCAGCTCAAGACTTCTCTTATTCATCCTCCCCCCCCAGCCCCACGGCGCTTAGAGAAGCAGCGTGGCTCAGGGCTTGGGAGTCAGAGGTCATGGGTTCGAATCCCCGCTCCGCCACTTGGCAGCTGGGTGACCGGGGGCGAGTCGCTTCCCTTCTCTGGGCCTCAGTTCCCTCGTCTGGAAAATGGGGACTGGGAGCCTCACGTGGGACAACCCGATGACCCCGTATCTACCCCAGCGCTTAGAACAGTGCTCCGCACGTAGTAAGCGCTTAACAAATACCAACATTATTATCAGAACGGTGCTTGGCACATAGTAAGCGCTCAACAAATACCATCATCATTATTATGTTGTCCCCGTCTGCCATTTTTTAAAATTCATATTAATGTCCGCCTCCCCCTCTAGACCATAAGCTCGTCGCGGGCAGGGAATGGGTCCGTCACGTCGTTACGCCGCACTCTCCCAAGTGCTTAGTATGGTGTCCTGCTAAGTAAGCGCTCAATAAATACGACGGACGGAATTCCCGGCTCTGTTTCCAAAAGGTCAGGAGGATTTTGCCTCCCACCCCTTTCCTTTCGGAGGCTGCCTCGCGGATAAGTTTCAAATCTCCCAGCCACTAGACTATTTTCACCGGATTTGCTGCGGAGCTGGGAGGATTGAGATTCTTCATCACTTCCCCTTAGCGAGGGACCACTCACGGGACCGTTAAGCTCACTGCGGACAGGGAATGTGTCTGTTATATTGGCGTGGTCTACTCTCCCGAGTGCTCGGTTCGGGGGTCCGCACACGGGAAACGCTCAGTAAATATGATTGATCGGACGCTGACACTTTCTGCAACGCGGCCGAGCCCGTTTCTTACGGAAAAGTTCAGTAACCCTAACGCCTGATCTGCGCCGGGCTGGCGCGGAGTCGTTTCCGGAAGAGTGGAAGAGCAATCTAGACAACCCCTGAACTAACCAAGACTTGGCAGACGTTGTTTAAAGTCATATAAAGCTTAGAAAAAAAACAGGAAGCGAGGCGCACGGGGGGGGGGGGGGGACGGGACGGATGATACCGAGGAAAGGGCAGAACGGACCGACGTGCAGATGCGAAGTCTGAGAAGGAGACACGGGACGATGAATTGGAAACCGTCCCTCGCCGCCGTGGTCAGAAGACGGTACAGGAGGAAATCGGAATACGGACGGAAAGTTGAGCGTCCTTCACTCCGCATCCGTATTACGCCTCTGTAACGCATCGCCTTAAGTTAGGCGATCGATCGGGGGCGATTTATTGAGCATTTACTGTGCGGAGAGCACCGTACTGACCACTTCGGTAGAGTCCGGTAGAGTTAGTGAGCAGGATCCCTCCCCACCCACCCCCCACCGCCCCCAAGGAGCTTACAGTTGCTTATGGAGAAGCAGCGTGGCTCAGTGGAAAGAGCCCGGGCTTGGGAGTCCGAGGTCATGGGTTCGAATTCCGGCTCCGCCACTTGCCTGCTGGGTGACTCTGGCCTCGGTGTGACCTCATCTGTAAAATGGGGATGAAGACTGGGAGCCTCACGCGGGACAACCCGATCCCCCTGTATCTCCCCCGGCGCTTAGAACAGTGCTCTGCACATAGTAAGCGCTTAACAGATACCGACGTTATTATTATTATTATTACAGTCCGGGTTTTTTTAACAGTATTTGTTAAGCACTTATTCAGTCGTATTTACTGAGCACTTACTGCGTGCAGAGCACTATGCTAAGCGCTCGGAAAGTACAATACGCTTATTATACGCAGGCACCGTACTAAGTGCTGGGGTAGGTACAAGCTAATCAGGTTGGATACGGTCCATGCCCACGTGGGGCTCACAGGGGAAGCAGCGTGGCTCAGTGGGAAAAGCCTGGGCTTCGGAGTCGGAGGTCATGGGTTCGACTCCCAGCTCTGCCACTTGTCTGCTGGGTGACCGTGGGCGAGTCGCTTCACTTCTCTGGGCCTCGGTTACCTCATCTGTCAAATGGGGATTAAGTGGGAGCCTCACGTGGGACGACCCGATTCCCCCGTATCTACCCCAGCGCTTAGAACGGCGCTCTGCGCGTAGTAAACGCTGAACGAATAACATTATTAGTATTAGTCTTAAGCCCCATTTTACAGACGAGGTGTTTCCAGGGACGACGTTGGGATCCGAAAGCTGGACAGTGGAAAAAGCGGGAGAGAAAGAACATCGGTTCTCCTGAACCGTGTCAGAGAAGGCTTCGGCGGATGCCACGGCCGGCCAGAAGGACGAACGAGTGGATTTTGGAGCCAATTAAGCCCAGGCGGTCTCCGGAAGGCCAAATGACTTAGATGAGCCGATTTGGGACACGTGAGCGGGAGGACCGATTTGTCTGGAGAGGACGCCAAAGCTAGGAAAGGTCCAGGGAGAACGGGGAAGAGGCGGCCGGGCGGCTCTTCCCTTATCGTCGTCACGGAGGCAGGGTCCGTGGCGATGCCGACGGAAGAACCGTTAGAACGGTTGCGGATTGTGGCAGCGGACAGTCGGGTGTGTCCGTGGAGGCGCTGCGAATAGGAAACGACCGAGACGGCGCTTGATGATGATAACTGAGGCCCAGAGAAGTGAAGCGACTTTTACCCCGGGTCACGCAGTAGACGAGTGGAGGAGCCGGGATTAGAACCCAAGACCCCCGACTCCCAGGCCCGTGCTCTTTCCACTGAGCCGCGCTGCTTGTCTTCCCCGTCCAGGGCACCGTACTGAGCGCTGGAGAGAGGACGATGAGGTTAGTAGACAAAATCCCTGCCCTCAAGGAGTTTTACGGCCTACTATATGCAGAACGCTGGACTCATTTCTGGGGAGAGGCAACCGGGCGAAGTGGAGATTTAGCCACCTTAAGAAGAGCGCATGAAGTCATTAGGTTATCCCGTGTGCCCAAGCTCGTTTGCCACTCGCTAATAATAATGTTGCGATTTAAGCGCTTACTCTGTGCCAAGCACTGTTCTAAGCGCCGGGGTGGATACAAGGTAGTCGGGTCGTCCCACGTGGGGCTCCCGGTCTTAATCCCCGTTTTCCAGATGAGGTCACCGAGGCACAGAGAGGTGAAGGGACTTACCCGAGGTGGCACAGCAGACAGGTTGGCGGAGGTGGGATTAAAACCCACGACCTCCGACTCCCAAGCCCGTGCTCTCTGCACCGAGCCACGCTTGATGTCGTCCTTTTACCTCGCTGGGCTGCAGCGTACGGCGATGATGTCATACGGAACTCCGTCCAAATCCTAGAACGTAGAACATTTCTCTAGCGGGGAGGGTCCCGTGTCGATTTTTGAGGGAAAGCAGCGCGGTCTGTTGGAAAGAGCCCGGGCCTGGGAATCGGGGAGCCTGGGTTCTAATTCCGGCTCTGCCACTCACCTGTGACCTTGGGCAAACCACTTCCCTGTACCTCAGTTTCCTCATCTGCAAAATGGGATTTTAACGCCCGTTCTCCGTCCCACGTCAGACGGTGAGCCCCGTATGGGACGGGGACTGTATCCAGCCTTCTGTCAACCTGAAGGTTTAATAATAATAATAATAATAATGATGTTGGTATTAAGCGCTTACTATGTGCCGAGCACCGTTCTAAGCGCTGGGGGAGATACAGGGGAATCGGGTCGTCCCACGTGAGGCTCACCGTTCATCCCCATTTTACAGATGAGGGAACTGAGGCCCCGAGAAGCGAAGTGACTCGCCCACGGTCACACGGCTGACGAGCGGCAGAGCCGGGAGTCGAACCCATGACCTCTGACTCCCAAGCCCGGGCTCTTTCCACCGAGCCACGTTGCTTCCCCTCTGTTTAATACAGTGCTTGGCACATAGTAAATACTTAACAGATACCGCAGTTATTATTATTATTAGTATTGTTGTTCAAGGTTCCCAGGTGTGGACTGCTACCTAACTTCTGTTTTTTCCAAATTTATTCTCAGAACCCAGCACTGTGGGTGTGCTGGGTCCCCGATGGGAAGTTCGAGGAAGATTTTAGTAGCGGTGAAAAAAATGGGGATTGAAGAAAGATAAGGGGGGAGTGAATCTTCTAGTCAAGGGGCGAAAAATCAATCAGTGGTAACTAATGAGCACTTACCGTGTGCGGAACACTGCGCTAAGCGTTCGGGAGACTACGGTAGAGTGGTCAGTCAGTCAATTGTATTTATTAATAATAATAATAATGTTGGTATTTGTTAAGCGCTTACTACGTGCAGAGCACCGTTCTAAGCGCTGGGGTAGACACAGGGGAATCAAGTTGTCCCAAGTGGGGCTCACAGTCTTAATCCCCATTTGACCGATGAGGTAACTGAGGCACAGTATTTACTTACTGAGCAGCAGTATTTATTGTATTGGATTTATTACGATACATTGTATTGTATCGTAAGAGTTGTAAGACCCATTCCCTGCCCACAATGAGCTTACAGTTAGAGGAATTAAATGAGTTGAAACAAGTGAACAAACACAATGAAACAAAAGTCAGCCACGTGAGAAAAACGGAGGAGAAAATATTCAGGGAATTGCCGCAAGATCACTTCTCACAAACATGGTCTTTCTGACAGATGATAAAGTTGGTATCTGTTAAGCGCTTACTATGTGCAGAGCACTGTTCTAAGCGCTGGGGGAGATACAGGGGAATCAGGTCGTCCAACGTGAGGCTCACGGTTAATCCCCATTTTACAGATGAGGTAACTGAGGCAAAGAGAAGCGAAGTGACTCGCCCGCGGTCACACAGCTGACAAGTGGCGGAGCCGGGATTTGAACCCACGAGCTCGGGCTCCCAAGCCCGGGCTCTCTCCACCGAGCCACGCTGCTTCTCTCGCTACAAACGTATTCATCATCTTGGAAAAGAATCCCCCCCCCCAAAACACCGATTTAAGCCGAAAAGCTTAATTTTCACTGGGTTTCTTTCCCCGCCCCTCCTTCGCCCAAGATGCCAGAAGCCCTATTTTCTGTCCCCCAGAATGTTTTAGAAAGTCTAAAATGGCTGACACGGAGCCAGGGAGGAACCTAGCACTAGCGATGCTAGAATAAATGAATTCGGGGCCTTACCTCCAGTTCCTTCAAGTAACCAGACCAGTAAGGAATGGTGAAGTCATTGGAGTCTCCTGGAAGACTCTGTGAAGTTTAAATGTGAAAAGGCAACTTGAATCTCCCGAAAGGGAAATATTTTATCCTTTGCATCATGGGTCATCCATTAACTTGCAGTTGAAAACGGGTAAGAGAAAAGGTACTCCAGGCTCGGAGAAACTGAAACGGGGATGAAAACACGAATCGCTCTCCTAGAACGACATTGTGCTGAGTGATACGCAAATAAGCAGAAACACATTGGGCCGACTACGTTTCCCTCGAAATGCGTTCGGTTTTAAAAATCGCGGGACAGAGTTCTCGGCAAAAATTTAACTGAGCGAAGCGGGCGGGTTTGGGGTTTCGCCAACCTCAAGATCTCTGGAAAAAAAGAGTTTAAGACGCTTCTTTTCCCACCCCCCAGAAACCAAGATGGTCCCCATCACCCGCTCCCCTGACCAGGTTGGACTGATTGATGGATAGATAATCTGATTTGGCGCGTTAGGCCGGAACCTTCCCTTCCCTTGAATCCGTCGGACGCTTCATTTTCCCCGAAGTGCTTTCGCGTCATTTATTTCATTTCAGCCTTTACGGTCGCCCTAGTAGGGAGGGGCAGGAGTCGTCTCCATTTTTCAGATGAGGAGACCGAGGCCCAGAGAGGTTAAGGTGACTTACAGCTGGTCACACAGCAGCCAGTAGTAGAACCGCCAAGACTCCGGACTCCCAAGCCTGTTTTCTTTCGTTCCCGAACCCGCTCTTCCAGTTGAAGGGATCCTAAAAACCAGAGGGAATTCGGGATTCGACTGCTTAAACGTGACCCTCCCTGGTCTTCCGGGGGGGGGGGGACAAAAAAGGCCCCCAGCAGCAGGCTGGTTTTAGAAAATTGTTCCAAGGTCCTGGAATTGGGGGGGGGGGGGGTTGGAGGGAAGGGGGTGTTCCAGAGAAACTGACCCGTCTACCTTGTACTGGCCACCGCGCCTCCGCCCCCGTATCTGCTCTTGCTCCCTTGAAACGTTCGGATTTCCGTGTCCGGCCTGGAGTCCGCTCAGGACGTACTCGGTTTAGGTCCACAGCATCCCGAGACCTGTACAGAGAAGCAGCGTGGCTTAGTAGATTCATTCGTTCAATAGTGTTTATTGAGCGCTTACTATAATAATAATAATAATGTTGGTATCTGTTAAGCGCTTACTATGTGCAGAACACTGTTCTCAGCGCTGGGGTAGACACGGGGGAATCGGGTGGTCCCACGTGAGGCTCACAGTTAATCCTCATTTTATAGATGAGGTAACTGAGGCACCGAGAAGTGAAGCGACTCGCCCACGGTCCCACAGCTGCCAGGTGGCGGAGCCGGCATTCGAACCCATGACCTCTGACTCCCAAGCCCGGGCTCTTGCCACTGAGCCATGCTGTACTAAGCGCTTGGACTGTACAATCCTGTGACAGATGGAGATGATCTCTGCCCAGCGACGGGTTAGAGCCCGGGACTGGGAGTCAGAGGGCCTGGGTTCTAATTCCGGCTCCGCCACGCGCCTGCGGCGTGACCTTAGGCAAGTCACTTCTCTGGGCCTTGGTTTCCTCACCCGTAACATTCATTCATTCAACTGTATTTAGCGAGCGTGTACTGTGTGCAAAACACTGTACTAATCGCCTGGGAGAGTACAGTATATCGATAAACAGACACATCCCCGGCCCACAGTAAGCTTTCAGCCTAGAGGAGGGGAGACAGACGTGAATATAAATAAACGGGGATTCTATACCTGTTCTCCCTCCTACTTAGATTGTGGGCCCCGGGTTCGTTCGAACGCATTTATTGAGCGCTTATTACGCGCAGAGCACTGTGCTAAGCGCTTGGAACGCACAATTGGGCAACAGATAGAGACGATCCCTGCCCTACGACGGGCTCACAGTCTAAAAGGGGGAGACAGACAGCAAAACGAAACATGTAGACGGGGACACAGTAAGTGCTCGATAAATTCCAGTGGTGGTGGTGATGATGATGATGCTGGTATCCGTTAAGCACTCACTACGTGCCGAGCACCGTTCTAAGCGCTGGGGGAGATACAGGGGAATGAGGTCGTCCCACGTGAGGCTCACGGTCTCCATCCCCATTTTACAGATGAGGGAACTGAGGCGCAGAGAAGCGAGGCCACTCGCCCACGGTCACACGGCTGACGAGGGGCAGAGTCGGGATTCGAACCCGTGACCGCCGACTCCCAACCCCGGCCTCTCTCCACTGAGCCACGCTGCTTCCCCGATGATGATAAAATGGAAACTATCTGGAACTCCCTTTCGGGTCACTGATCCTGAAAGCCCATCGACGATTCGTTCAGTCGTATTTATTGAGCGCTTACTGTGTGCGTCGATTAATCATATTCACTGAGCACTTACCATGATGATGATGATGATGTTGGTGTTTGTTAAGCGCTCACTATGTGCCGAGCACCGTTCTAAGCGCTGGGGGAGGCGGGGGAATCGGGTCGTCCCACGTGGGGCTCACGGTCTTCATCCCCGTTTGACAGATGAGGTCACCGGGGCACCGAGAAGTGAAGCGACTCGCCCAAAGTCACACAGCCGACGAGTGGCCGAGCCGGGATTCGAACCCATGACCTCTGACCCCAGAGCCCGGGCTCTCTCCACTGAGCCACGCTGCTGCTCCACCACGTGTGAGCATCGTACTAAGTGTCAGGGAAGAGGACGCTAAAGGATGAACCGGAGTTGGTCCCGGGCTCCAAACCCAAAGACGCATGAGGAGGGATGGAATATGTTCATTCAATCGTATCTACTGAGCGCTTACCGTGTGCCGGGCACTGTACTACTCGGAAAGGACAATACAGCACTTCTCTGGGCCTCGGTCCCCTCATCTGTAAAATGGGGATGAAGACTGTGAGCCTCACGTGGGACGCCCTGATCGCCTGTATCCCCTCCAGCTCTTAGAACAGTGCTTTCCCCAATCGTAATAATAATAATAATAATAATAATAATAACGTTGGTATCTGTTAAGCGCTCACTATGGGCCGAGCACCGTTCTAAGCGCTGGGGTAGACTGAGGGGAATCAGGATGTCCCACGTGGGGCTCCCGGGCTTAACCCCCATTTTCCAGATGAGGTCACTGAGGCACAGAGAAGTGAAGTGACTTGCCCACGGTCACACAGCTGACAAGTGGCAGAGCTGGGATTCACCAAGCACTTAGTACAGTGCTCTGCTCGCAGTAAACGCTCCAAGCGCTTAGTACAGTGCTTTGCACATAGTAAGCGCTTAACAAATACCACTATTATTACTATTAAATGACTGCAAGCTCGCCGTGGGCAGGGAAGGTGTCTTTTTATCGTCGCACTGTCCTCTCCCAGGCGCCTAGTACGGTGCTCGGCACACCGTAAGCGCTCAAGAAATACGATCGACTGAATGAACGATTGGGATTCGGGATCCGCGACCGAAAGCGAGTTTCAGAGTTGCCCATTTTTATCGTCCTCCTCCTCCTCCTCCTCGTTACTGCTAATTTATCGAGTACTAGGCCTTTGGATGAGCCCAACGCAATTCATTCGTTCAACAGTATTTAGTGAGCGCTTACTATGTGCGGAGCACTGGACTAAGCGCTTGGAAAGGACAAATCGGCAACAGATGGAGACGGTCCCCGCCCTCTGACGGGCGCACGGTCGAAGCGGGGGAGACGGACGGACGAGAACGGTGGACAAGAACGGGCCCGGCTCTGCCACCCGTCAGCTGTGGGACGTGGGCGAGTCACTTCACTTCTCTGGGCCTCGGTTACCTCGTTTGTAAAATGGGGATTAACTGCGAGCCCCGCGTGGGACGACCTGATGATGATAATGTTATAATAATGTTGCTATTGGTTAAGCGCTCACTACGGGCAGAGCACCGTTCTAAGCGCCGGGGTAGACACGGGGGAATCGGGTCGTCCCACGTGGGGCTCCCGGTCCTCATCCCCATTTTTCCAGATGAGGTCACCGAGGCGCCGAGAAGTGAAGTGACTCGCCCGCAGTCACGCAGCTGCCAAGTGGCAGAGCGGGGATTCGAACTCATTCAGTTCATTCCATAGTATTTATCGAGCGCTTACTATGTGCAGAGCACCGTACTAAGCGCTCGGAACGAACGAGTCGGCAACAGAGACGGTCCCCGCCGTCCGACGGGCTCCCGGTCCGATCGGGGGAGACGGACGGACGGGAACGATGGCGATAGATAGAGTCGAGGGGAAGAACTCATGACCCCCCGACTCCAAAGCCCGTGCTCTTTCCACTGAGCCACGCTGACCCTGCGTCTCCCCCAGCGCTTAGAACAGTGCTCTGCACACAGTAAGCGCTTAACGAACGCCACCATTAGTATTACAAGAACTAAGAGCGGGGGAAGTCGGTTGACAGTTCCCTGCCCCGCGCTGAGCTTAGCGTCTAGAGGGGGAGAGGGACATTCAAGGAAGTTGCCGACGGCTCAATCGGTGCTATTTACTGAGCGCTTACTGTGTGCAGAGCACCCAACCGAGGACTTGGGAGGCGACGGTACTTGATTTCTTTAGCTCCCTTGGTTAAAAAAAAAATCGGCATTCTCACACCCGGCGTCGAAGAGCCATGGTTTCTGAATGGGGGAGGAGCGCCCCTCCGTGGTTACTCTCGGGAATTGCCTATCGGCCCCCAGATGTTCAAGACGGAGAATAATACTAATGTCGGTATCTGTTAAGCGCTCACTACGTGCCGAGCACCGTTCTAAGCGCTGGGGGAGATACGGGGTCATCGGGTTGTCCCCCTTGAGGCTCCCGGTCTTAATCCCCATTTAACAGATGAGGTCACTGAGGCCCGGAGAAGTAAATCGTAATATTGGTATCTGTTAAGCGCTCACTATGTGCCGAGCACCGTTCTAAGCGCCGGGGGGAGAAACGGGGTCATCGGGTTGTCCCACGTGAGGCTCCCAGTCTTAGTCCCCATTTTACAGATGAGGTCACTGTGGCCCGGAGGAGTGAATCGTAATATTGGTATTTAAGCGCTCACTGTGGGCCGAGCACCGCTCCGAGCGCCGGGGGGAGAAACGGGGTCATCGGGTTGTCCCACGTGAGGCTCCCAGTCTTAGTCCCCGTTTTACAGATGAGGTCACTGTGGCCCGGAGGAGTGAATAATAATAATGGTATTTAAGCGCTCACTGTGGGCCGAGCACCGCTCCGAGCGCCGGGGGGAGAAACGGGGTCATCGGGTTGTCCCACGTGAGGCTCCCAGTCTTAATCCCCGTTTTACAGATGAGGTCACTGTGGCCCGGAGAAGTAAAGTGACTCGCCCACGGTCACACGGCTGACAAGTGGGATTCGAACCGACGATCTCTGGCTCCCAAGCCCGGGCTCTTTCCACTGGGCCACGCTGCTAATACTAATGTTGGTATCTGTTAAGCGCTTGCTATGTGCAGAGCACTGTTCTAAGCGCCGGGGGAGATCCAGGGTCATCGGATTGTCCCACGTGAGGCTCACGGTCTTCATCCCCATTTTCCAGAGGAGGGAACTGAGGCCCAGAGAAGTGAAGCGACTCGCCCACAGTCACCCGGCTGCCAAGGGGCGGAGCCGGGATTCGAACCCATGACCTCTGACTCCCGAGCCCGGCCTCTCTCCACTGAGCCACGCTGCTTCTCTAAAGAGAAACGACTCCCCCCACCCCCACCGAAAAAGACTCCCCACGCCAACAGTTCTAGCGATAAGCCCCGGGGATAATGCAAATTCGTTTTAGTCAATATTTCGAATTAACTCTCGTGCCCGCAACGTAACCGGACGGCATCCTACTGGTGCGGTTTCTCCCCAGCTGACTGGGGGCCACGCTGCTAATAATAACGTTGGTATCTGTTAAGCGCTCCCTACGCGCAGAGCACCGTTCTAAGCGCCGGGGGAGACCCGGGGTCATCGGGTCGTCCCACGGGAGGCTCGCAGTTAATCCCCATTTTATAGACGAGGTGACTGAGGCACAGAGAAGTGACTTGCCCACAGTCACACAGCTGACAGGTGGCAGGGCCGGGATTCGAACCGATGACTTCTGACTCCCAAGCCCGGGGTCTTTCCACTGATCCACGCTGTTAGGCACTTACTGCGCGTCAGGCGTTGTACTGAGCGCTGCGGCGGATACGAGCAGATCGGGTTGGACACGGTCCTTGTCCCAGCTAGAGCTGACGGTCTTATTCCTCATTTTACAGATAATAACGATGATAACGCTGGTATTTAAGCGCTTACTACGTGCCGAGCACTGTTCTAAGCGCTGGGAGGGATACAAGGTCATCAGGTTGTCCCACGTGGGGCTCACGGTCTTAATCCCCATCTGATAAATGAGGAAACTGAGGCCCAGAGAAAAGGGGCTCGCCGAAGGTCACACAGCAGACGAGTGGAGGGGCCGGGATTAGAACCCATGACCTCTGACTCCCAGGCCCATGCTCTGTCCACTACACTATGCTGAGTGCTCTGAGCGAGACGCTCTTTGATCTCTGACCCCGGGTACCTTGGATCTAGGACCCCAGCGAACATCCCTGCTGATAGAGCCGGTCCTTCCTGCCACCGTCTTCGAGAGAATCGATCCGTCGGTGGAATTTTTTGAGCGCTTACTGTGTGCAGAGCACTGTACTGACCAAGAATAATAATGTTGGTATTTGTTAAGCGCTTACTATGCGCAAAGCACTGTTCTCAGCGCTGGGGTGGCCACAAGGTGATCGGGTTGTCCCACGTGAGGCTCAGTCTTCATCCCCATTTTACAGATGAGGTAACTGAGGCACAGAGAAGAAGAAGAAGAAGAATGTTGGTATCTGTTAAGCGCTTACTATGGGCAGAGCACCGTTCTAAGCGCCGGGGTAGACACGGGGGAATCGGGTCGTCCCACGTGGGGCTCACGGTCTTCATCCCCATTTGACAGATGAGGTAACTGAGGCCCAGAGAAGTGAAGTGACTCGCCCCCGGTCACACAGCCGACAAGTAGCGGAGCGGGGATTCGAACCCATGACCTCTGACTCCCAACCCCGGCTCCTTCCACTGAGCCACGCTGCTTCAGTTTAATAACTGAACTAGACTATAAGCTTGTCCTCAAGACTGTAAGCTCATTGTGGGCAGGGAATATGTCTGTTTATTGTTGTTCTATAGTGCTCTCCCAAGCGCTTAACACAGTGTTCTGCACACAGCAAGTGCTCAATAAATCGTAATAATAATGTCGGTATTTAAGTGCTTACTATGTGCCGAGCACTGTTCTAAGCCCTGGGGAGGGTCATCAGATTGTCCCACGTGAGGCTCACGGTCGTCATCCCCATTTGACAGATGAGGGAACTGAGGCCCAGAGAAGCGAAGCGACTCGCCCACGGTCACACAGCTGACGCGTGGCAGAGCCGGGATTCGAACCCATGACCTCTGACCTCCTAGCCCGGGCTCTAAATATGACTGACTGAATGAATGGAAGGCCTGTCTATCGGATCTATCTTCACAACATCTCCAGACTCTGCCCCTTCAATCAACCAGTCCTCTTTAGTGAGGACTTACTGGGTGCAGAGCACTGTACTAAGCGCTTGGGAGAGTGCAATACAAAAGAGCTGACGTTACAGCCTACGCTATTCTATTAGAGAAGCCGCGTGGCTCAGTGGAAAGAGCCCGGGCTTGGGAGCCAGAGGTCATGCGTTCGAATCCCGGCTCTGCCACTTGGCAGCCGGGTGACCGTGGGCGAGTCGCTTCACTTCCCCGTGCCTCGGTTCCCTCATCTGGAAAATGGGGATTAACTGTGAGCCTCACGTGGGACAATCTGGTTATCCTGTATCTATCCCAGCGCTTAGAACAGTGCTCTGCACACAGTAAGCGCTTAACAGATACCAACATTATTATAATCCAAGAAAAAGAGCCCAGTCCTGGGAGTCAGAAGATCCGGGTTCTGGTCCCAACTCGGCCACTCGCCTGCTGTGTGACTTGAAGCAAGGCACCTGAATTTCCCTGTGCCTCATCTGTAAAATAGTGGGGAAGCAGCGCGGCTCAGTGGAAAGAGCCCGGGCTTCGGAGTCAGAGGTCATGGGTTCGACTCCCGGCCCTGCCGCTTGTCAGCTGGGTGACTGTGGGCGAGTCGCTACCCTTCTCCGTTGAGAGAAGCCACTCTGCTTCTCTTCCGGGTTGGGTGTAGTGATTCCCCGGTGGTTCGGGGGGCCTATTTATACTCAGATCAAATGAGAACGGATTGAGAGAAATAATCTGCCGAAGCCAGATTTATAATAATGTTGGTATCTGTTAAGCGCTTACTATGTGCCGAGCACCGTTCTAAGCGCTGGGGGGGGATACGGGGTCATCGGGTCGTCCCACGTGAGGCTCACCGTTAATCCCCATTTTCCAGATGAGGGAACTGAGGCACGGAGAAGCTAAGTGACTCGCCCACAGTCACCCAGCTGACGAGTGGCAGAGCTGGGATTTATTTTAACCTGTGAGATCATCTTGGGAAATGTTCTGCTTCTGTCAAATTAGACTGTGAACGCCGCAATAATAGTGCTGATTCTGGTGTTTATTAGCTGATGTGCCAAGCAGTGTTTAGAGCCAAGGTGGATAGAAGACACAGGCTCGATCCCACAGTCTTAAGGGGGAGGGAGAACGGGTCTTTTGTGGCTTGTGAATTGACAAAACGCTGTCGAGTGGCAAGACCGTGCCCGGTTCTGGAAGAGGGATGTTGAACTGCCTCCTACGTTCATTTCTAGGCAACTTCCACAATCAATGAGCAGCTTGTTTTCACCCTCTCCATTCTCCTCAGTGGCATAGGTTCTTCCTCAAAGATAAGTGGATTGACTCTGAAACAATCTCTCGCTCAACCCGGGGGGGGAAGATGAATCGATCCTCGGTGTGTCCTGGGCACTCACTGGGACTAGAGGACCCTCCGGGAGGCCTGGGGAGAGCCCCCGAAAACCAGGAGCGAAGGGATTCGCGTTCCCTCTGGGTTGAAAGTGAAGTCGAGAGGCCGGGGAGCAGCATCTGGGGTCAGGGCCTTCCATCCAAACCCTGGAACTGGATGGGCGGAGCCGTGGAGGAGCTCGGTTGGGTTCATGGAAGATAAATCCCAGTCAGTAAGGCCCCAGGGTCGCATCCACATTGGCCGGGGGGCGAACCCGCAGAAAACCGGGATAAGATGTGCGCCGAGGAGTGCTGCTCCGTAAGCCTCAACGGAGCCACGTTTATCTCAACGGTCGTTCCTTCACCGCCCCCTCCCCCGCTTCTTCAGTGAGGTTTCGGGGGGGGGGGGGGGGGCTGTCGGGATGGGGGGGGACAAAGGGGAAGGAGAGAACCGATGAGAACACTGTTGCTAGGGCCGCCCTTCGCTCCGGCAAGGAAGGGGGCCAATCGCGTCCCCGAGTCTGAGGCGATCGGGCCAATGGAAAAACAGCGCGGGGCCGAGGGGGGCGGGGAGGGGGAGAGCGCCCAGGTGAAGGGACGTTGGGCCGGAAGCCGGGCGGGGACGGTGGCGGGAAAGCGGTCGGTTGGGGAGGTTAGAGGAAGAGAAGAGCCGATAAACGGACTGACAGATGATAAACTAGACTGTGAACTCATTGTTCACTTGTTCATTCCAAGCGCTTAGTACAGTGCTCCGCACATAGTAAGCGCTCAATAAATACTATCGAATTGAATGAATTGTGGGCAGGGAACGTGTCTGTTCGTCTGTCGTGCTCTCCTAAGCGCTTAATACAGTGCTTTGTACAGAGTAAGCGGTCGATCAATACGATCGAATGAATGAATGAATAAACGGACAGATCGGGAGCGTAGGTAGGGAAAGGCAAAGAGGTACCGAAGACAGACCGGTGGCGTTCTGAGAACCCATTCATCGTAGACGTACCGGGAGATGGAGCGAGGGGCCCCCCGCTCCCGATTTAGAAATGGACTCAAGTGAGGTGAATGGATCCAAGCATAAATACGATTGATTGAATGAATGAAAGAATAAACAGACAAATCGGGAGCGCAGGGAAAGGCTAAGAGGTGCCGGAGACAAAGCAATGGCGTTCTGAGACCCCTGACTCGGTAGACGTACAGAGAGATGGAGCGAAGGGCCCCCTGCTCCCAATTTAGAGAGAAATGGAATCAAGTGGCGTGAATGGATCCAAGCATGACCGTGTAGTAGGCCAAAAAAGAAAACAGTGGTGGGATGGCCATGGTGCCAACCGCTGGAGAGCAGTTATGGCCCAAACTTCATTTTGCAGTGAGGGACGCCATGCGTACGCCCACTTTACGGAAGCGGTTCGGTCGTACGGTCCGATGAAGTCGACAAGCTCTATGAAGCCCGAGTCTCGATTCTGCCCGTAGCTCTCCGGTCAGTCAACTTCCAGAGACTGGGAGGGACAGACGGGGAAAGAAGGAAGGGGATGAAGTCAAGGGACAGAGAGGGGAAGGGAAATCGGAGGCCCCGGGGGACCGAGGGGAACCCTAAACTCCCACCGCCCATCCTCGGCCCCCGGTTTCCAATCAGGAGCGCGGGGAAAGGCAAAGAGGTGCCGAAGATGGAGAAATGGCGTCCGGAGGCCCCGTTCTGGGTAGACGTAGACAGAGATGGAGCGAGGGGCCCCCCGCTCCCCATTTAGAAAGCAATGGAGTCGAGTGAAGTGAATGGATCCGAGCGTAACCGTGTAGTAGGTCAAAAAACAAAATAGAGAAGTAGCGTGGCTCAGTGGAAAGAGCACGGGCTCGGGAGTCAGAGGTCACGGGATCGAATTCCAGACCTGCCTCTTGCCTGCCGTGTGACTGTGGGCAGGTCACTTCACTTATCTGTGCCTCCGTGATCTCATCTGTAAAATGGGGATTGAGACTGAGCCTCACGTGGGAGAACCTGATTACCCTGTATCTACCCCAGCGCTTGGAACGGTGCTCTGCACGTTGCATGCGCTTAACAAATACCAATATCGTTATTTTCATTATGGCCGTGACGCCAACTGCCGAGGAGCGGTTCTGGTGTGTCGCAACCTTCATTTTGCAGTGGAGGGCCACCTTGGGCGTCATGCCCACTCTACGGAAGCAGTTGGGTTGCACGGCAAGCTTCGTGCCGGGTGGGAGGAGCAGCACAAGCGGATAAGCGCCCCCGGAAAGCTCGGAGTCAAAGGCCAAGTGACGCCTGGCTTCTCGAGGCGACGGGGTCCCGGCGCTCCTGCCGAGCGCGGCGTCCCCGCCCGCCCCCGGCCTCCTTCCTCAAATGTCTTGGCCTCTGCGAGGGGCGAATCGGCGATGGGATGAATGTCGCCGGTGGGGGGGAGGGGGCCGTGTCTGAGGCAACGAGGAGAGGACTGGGTCATCTGTGCCGTCCTGGAGTGAAGGGTCTCCAAAAAGGACCAAACATTAGCGCATGACTGGCCTTGGGAACAGAAAGGTGGGGGGCCCTGACGCCAAGTGTGGGGAAGCAGTTTTAGAGTGCGGCTAGCTTCACAGAAGCAGCGGGGCTTAGCGGAAAGAGCGCGGGCTGGGGAATCAGAGGACACGGGTTCTAATCCCGGCTCTGCCACAAGTACAGTGCCTGGCATGTAGTAAGTGCTTAACGAATTCTTTTATTATTATGATTTGGGGGAGGTGTGACGGCGCACACCGAGAAGCACGCAGTGAAAGCTCCAAGTCGAGAGCTGTGTGATGCCTGGATTCTAGAGTCGAGGAGTTCCCGGTTCTCCTCCCCAACAGATTCCCGAGAAATCGAACTCATGCGTCACCTGTCCCTAATGCCGGAATGATGAAGTGATTCTGTGGGTCCACGTAGGGAGAGAACTAACGTCTCTGTGGCTCTGAGAAAAAGGGCCGCCAGGAAAGGCCCGATGATTAGAAGCTTCCCGGCCTGGGAAACTAAAGAGGAGGCGTCTGCGATGCCCGCTGCTCGGGAGCAGTCGGAGGCACGGCGAGCTTCTTTCCAGGATAGACGAATGGCACGTGCCGAGTGCAGCCACCGAAAGCTCACAGTTCAAGGCGAAATGGTGCCTGGATACCTGCAGTCATGGGTCTCCTAAGGTCCTCCCCGCCGGGTTTGGAGAGAAATTGGAGTCACGTGGCTCCCGGCGTCATTCACCCTGAGATTAACGTTTTCTCTCGGTCCGACGGGTCCGTCCGGGGAGAGGACGAGGCGTTCCTTTCGGGCCCGGGGAGAGGGGCCGCCGGGAATGACACGATGGTCAGAGCCTCCCGGGCCTCGGACACGAAATCGGAAATGTCCGTGAAGCATCCTGCGACGGAGCCGTCTGGGGGTGCGGCCGACTTCATGCCGGTTGGAAGAGTCAGCCGGTGCCGCTAATGACCCGTCGAAAGCTCGGGGTTGGGCGTCAGAGTGACGGCCGGATTCTAGAGGGTTCGGGTCGAAGGAACGAAATAGGTGGTGGGACGGCCCCGATGCCAGCTGTGGCGGGCAGGTTTTGACATACGGCAAGCTTCCCTTTTGGGGCGGAGGAGCCACACGTGTCGATAAACACCCACCGGAAGCTCGGACTCGAAGGCCGAGCGACGCCCGGAGTCGAGCCGTGACGAGGGCCCGCCGCTCCTCCTACCGGCTTGTGGAGAAATCGAGTCACGAAGCACTTGATGCTACAGATGGACCGATAAGCGGATTCCCTCGGTCCGTTGAAGGAGAGAACTATGTGGTCCTTGTGGACCGAGAAGGACGGGGTCTCTAGGAAAGGAACAGGGATTATGGACTTCCAGGCAGTGGAAGCAAAGTAGGTGGTTGGCCAGGTTGCTAGCTCCCCGGGAGCAGTTTGGGTGTCTGGCAAGCTTCACGCTGGGTGAGAGGGACGGAAAATGCCGAGAAGCACCCGTTTCAACGTCAGAGTTCAAGAACAAGGGAGGCTTGGATTGTGGAGGTCGTGGGGTCCCGCCATTTCTCCAACCCTGTTCGGAGAGGAGTCGGGGGCCCTTGGCACCCGGCCCTCTTGATTTACAGAAAAAAGAGATTCCTATGGTCCACGGAGGACTAGGCGGTCTTTGTGATCCCGCGGGAAGGGGCCACTTATGGCGAATCCTTGAATTACCGCCCGTCTGGTCAGAGAAACAAAACGGGAGGTCGGATGACTGTGACGCCAACTGCAGGGGAGCCCCTTTGGCATGTGGCAAGCTTCAGTTTCTTCGTGGCTTTGGGTGGCCACGTCGATAAGCACCTATTGAAACCCTAGAGTCGAAGCCCAAGTGATACCTGGATTCCAGAAGAGATGGGGGCCTGGACAGAAGCGGGAGAGGGGAAGGGAGACTCTCCTCACCTTTGCACCCTCCCGATCCGTGGAAGAAGTCGATCGGGTCTAGGACAGACAGGGGGAAGGAAAAGGATGAAGTCAAGGGACGGGGAGGGGAAGGGAAATCGGAGGCCCCGGGGGACCGAGGGGAACCCCGGACTCCGACCGCCCATCCTCGGCCCCCGGACTCCGACCCCCGTGCGTCTCCGGGGAAGGGGACTCCCGGCTCCGGCCGACCCTGCTTTCGAAGTCTCGCCTCGTCCACCCCGAGCCGTCCTCCGGGTCCACCGAAACTGACAGGCACGGCTCGGGGAGGGCGCGGAGATGACGACGACGGCGGCGTGGGGCCCGGGCTTTCCCCGCGTGGTGCTCTTGCCCATCTTCGTGGCTTCAAAGAGATCGCCGGGCAGGGTCTCCTGGGGCCGCGCTCGGGCCGGGCGGCCCCTCCCACCCTCGACTTCCTTCCTTCCTTTCTTCAAGCACTTTGCCTTGCGGAAGGGGCCGATGGGTGGTGCGAGCAAAGGCGGTGGCGGGAGTGGAGTGGGCCTGAGGCAGCAAAGAGAGGGCTAAGCGATCTCTGCGGTCCCGTGGGGAATGCGGGGAAGGGGACCCTAAGAAGGACACGATCCTTAGGACGTAGCCGGTCTTGGGAACAGAATGGGAGGGGGCCCTGACGCCAACTGCAGGGAAGCAGTTTCGGCACGAGGCAAGCTTCATTTTGGGGTGGAGGGACAGCACACGCCGAGAAGCAACCAGTGAAAACTCGGAACTGAGGACCATGTCATGCCTGGATCCTAGAGGTGATGAATGTGCCGCGCTCCTCCCAAACAGATTCCAGAGAAATCGGAATCACGTGTGGTCTGTGATCGCTTGAGTGATAAGGTGGTTGCGTCGGTCCATTCAGAGAGGGAACTATGTGGTCTCTATGGCCCTGTGCGATGGGGTTGCTAGGCAAAGGCACAGTGACGGTAGCCTTCCTGACCTGGGAAACCAATAGGAGGTGTCTGTGATGCCCGCTGCCTCGGGGCAGTTCTGTGGCATGGCAAGCTCCTTGCCATGTTAGAAGAATAGCACACATGGCTAAGCACCCACCGAAAGCTCAGAGTTCAAGGCCGAGCGATGCCTGGATTCCCAAAGGGACGCGTCCCCTGCCCTCCTCCCACGCGGGTCGGATGGAAATTGGAGTCACGTGGCTCATGTGGCTATTCAATGTCGGATGAGCCTGTTTCCTTGGTCCAAGATGTCCATTTAGGGTGGTCTTTCTGACCCCGGAGAAAAGGGCCGCTAGGAAGGCCACAGTGATTATGGCCTTCCAGACCTGGGAAACAAAATGGTAGGTGGCCGTGTTCTAATTCCGGCTCCGCCGCCTGTCAGCCGTGTGACTTTGGGCAAGTGGCTTAACTTCTCCGTGTCTGTTACCTCATCTGGAAAATGGGGATTAAAATTGTGAGCCCCACCCGCGACAATTGATTACCCGCTCTTGACCCCACTTCCCCCTCCAGTTATCACCCTATCTCCCTACTACCCTTCCTTTCCAAAATCCTAGAACGAGTCGTCTACAATCGCTGCTTAGAATTCCTTAACTCCCATTCTCCCGGACCCCCTCCGATCTGGCTTCCGTCCCCTGCACTCTACCGAGACCGCTCTCTCTAAGGTCACCCGTGACCTCCTTCTCGCCAGTTCCAACGGCTCCTACTCCATTCTGATCCTCCCTGACCTCTCTGCTGCCTCTGACGCCGTCGACCGTCCCCTCCTCCTCCACACCTTATCTCACCTCGGCTTCACGGACTCCGTCCTCTCCCGGTTCTCCTCTCACCTCTCTGGCCGGTCATTCTCGGTCTCCTTCGCCGGCGCCTCCTCCCCCTCCCATCCTTTAACCGTTGGAGTTCCTCAAGGGTCAGTTCTCGGCCCTCTTCTGTTCTCCATCTACACTCACTCCCTCGGCGAACTCATTCGCTCTCACGGCTTCGACTGCCATCTCTACGCAGATGACACGCAGATCTACATCTCCGCCCCCGTCCTCTCCCCCTCCCTTCGGGCTCGCGTCTCCTCCCGCCTCCGGGACGTCTCCGCCTGGATGTCGGCCCGCCACCTGAAACTCGACACGAGCGAGACCGAGCTCCTCATCTTCCCTCCCGAACCCGGTCCTCTCCCAGACTTCTCTATCACCGTGGACGGCACGACCGTACTTCCCGTCTCTCGGGCCCGCGATCTCGGTGTCATCCTCGACTCATCTCTCTCGTTCACCCCGCGCGTCCTATCCGTTACCGAGACCTGCCGGTCTCACCTCTACGATATCGCCGAGATCCGCCCTCTCCTCTCCACCCAGACGGCTACCTTACCGTTACGGGCTCTCGTTATATCCCGGCTAGACTACCGTGTCAGCCTTCTCTCTGACCTCCCTTCCTCCTCTCTCGCCCCGCTCCGGTCTATTCTTCACTCCGCCGCCCGGCTCATCTTCCCGCAGAAACGATCTGGGCGTGTCACTCCCCTTCTTAAACAACTCCGGTGGTTGCCCATCGACCTCCGCTCCAAACAAAAACTCCTCACTCTTGGCTTCGAGGCTCTCCGTCGCCTCGCCCCTTCCTACCTCTCCTCCCTTCTCTCTTTCCACCGCCCACCCCGCACGCTCCGCTCCTCCGCCGCCCGCCTCCTCGCCGTCCCTCGGTCTCGCCCGTCCCGCCGTCGACCCCCGGGCCGCGTCCTCCCGCGGTCCCGGAACGCCCTCCCTCCTCACCTCCGCCAAACTCATTCTCTTCCCCTCTTCGAAACCCTACTTAAAACTCACCTCCTCCGAGAGGCCTTCCCAGACCGAGCTCCCCTTCTCCCTCTACTCCCTCTACCGCCCCCCTTCACCTCTCCGCAGCTCAACCCTCTTCTCCCCCCATCTCCCTCCGCTCCTCCCCCTCTCCCTTCCCGTCCCCTCGGCACCGTACTCGTCCGCTCGACTGTATGTATTTTCATTACCCTATTTATTTTGTTAACGAATCGTACATCGCCTCGATTCTATTTAGTCGCCATCGTTTTTACGAGATGTTCTTCCCCTCGACTCTATTTATCGCCATCGTTCTCGTCTGTCCGTCTCCCCCGATTCGACCGTGAGCCCGTCAAACATCAGGGACCGTCTCTATCTGTTGCTGACTCGTTCATTCCAAGCGCTTAGTACAGTGCTCTGCACATAGTAAGCGCTCAATAAATACTATTGAATGAATAAATGAACCTTGTATCTTCCCCCTGGTGTTTACAACAGTGCTTGGCACATAGTAAGCACTTCATGCCTAAGTGAGGCAAAGACTAGGAGGTCTCTGTGGCCCTTGGTGGAAGAGTCCACAGAGAATGGCACAAGCGTTCTAGGTACACAGCAAGTCTATTAAAGAACCTAAGAGGTGACCCCGATGCCAACTGCCCGGAAGCAGTTTTGGCAGGCGGCCGGCTTCATGCCGGGTGGGAGGAGTGGCGGGAGCCGTCGGGCAGCCATCGAAAGGTCAGAGTTCGAGGCCGACCGACGCCCGGATGGGCAAGCTTCCATTTTGGGGTGGAGGGACCTCACGTGCTGATAAACACCCACCGAAAGCTCAGACTCGAAGGCCAAACGATGCCTTTGGTCGAGCGGTGATGAGGGCCCGGTGCCCCTCCTGCCAGTTTGTGGACAAATTGAGTCACGAAGCACTTGATGCGATAGTTGGATCGATAAGCGGATTCCCTCGGTCCGTTTAAGCAGAAAACTATGTGGTCCTTGTGGACCCAGGGGGACGGGGTGTCTGGGAAAGGCACAGGGATTATAGACTTCCAGGCTGCGGAAGCAAAATAGGTGGTGGCCAGGTTGCCGAATCTCCGGGAGCAGTTTGGGTGTTTGGCAAGCTTCGTGCTGGGTGAGAGGGATGGAAAATGCTGATAAGCATCCATTTTTATGTCAGAGTTGAAGACCAAGGGAGGCTTGGATTGTAGAGGTCATAGGGTCCCACCATTTCTCCAACCCTGTTCAGAGAGAAATCGGAGGCCCTTGGCACCTGGCCCTCTTGATTTACAGAAAAAAGGGATGACTATGGTCCACGGAGGACTAGGCGGCCTTTGTGATCCCGCGGGAAAGGGGCCGCTCATAGTGAATCCATCAATTACCACCTGTCTGGTCAGAGAAACCAAATGGGAGGTTGGATGACTGTGATGCCAACTGCAGGGGAGCCACTCTGGCATGTGGCAAGCTTCAGTTTCTTCGTGGGGGTGAGGGGGAGGGACGGCACACGTCGATAAGCACCTCTCGAAACCCTAGAGTTGCAGCCCAAGTGATGCCCGGATTCCAGACGAGATGAGGGCCCGGGCAGAAGCGGGGGAGGGGAAGGGAGACTCTCCTCACCTTTGCACCCTCCCGATCCGTTGAAGAAGTCGACCCGCTCTAGGACAGACAGGGGGAAGGAAGGGGATGAAGTCAAGGGACAGAGAGGGGAAAGGAAATCGGAGGCCCCGGGGGACCGAGGGGAACCCTAGACTCCCACCGCCCATCCTCGGCCCCCGGATTCCGACCCCCGTGTGTCTCCGGGGAAGGAGACTCCCGGCTCCGGCCGACAGTGCTTTCTGAGGCCTCGCCACCTCCCCTCCCGCCGTCCTCCGGGTCCACTGAAAGCCTAGAGTTGAAGGCCAAGCGATGCCTGAATTTTAGCAGAGATGTGCGGCTGACTAGAACGAGTGGAGGAAGAAGGGAGGAAGAGGAGGCGGGATGGAGGAGGAAGGGAACCTCTCCGCCCCTTGCACCCACCTGATCGGATGAAGAAGTCGAAAAGTTCTAGGAAGCTCAAGTCTCGATTCTGCTCGTAGCTCTCCAGCCAGTCATCCACCACAGACTGGAAGGGACAGACGGGAATGGGCCGGGAGGGTCGGGGGGAATGAACTCTAGGGATGGAGAGAGGGGAAAGGAAGTCGGGGGGGTCCAGGGAACAGAGGGGAACCCTAACCGCCCCCCCATCCACAACCTCGAGATTCCAACTCCGGTAGCCTGCAGGGAAGGACACTCCCGGCTCCGTCTGGCGGTACTCTCTGAGGTCTCGTCTCCCCACCTCCCGCCGTCCTCCAGGTCCGCTGAAACAGACGGGCCCGGCCTATGGAGGGCGCAGAGAGATGATGAGGTCGTGGAGCTTGGCCTCTCTCGGCAAGGAGCTCCTAACCATCTACACTGTTTCAGAGAGGTCTCCGGGCAGGGGCTCCCGCGGCTCCTCTCGGGCCCGGAAGCTCCGCCCACCCCTGGCCTCCTTCCACCGACGCTTGGCCTTCTGGAAGGGGCGGATGTGTAGCGAGAGCGATGTTGGGGCCGTGACTGAGGCAGTCAGGAGAGGATTAGGCAATATTTGTTTTCCTGAGGGAAAGGGGCCGCTAAGAAGAGCCACCGGCATCAGAGCTTAGCTGGTCTTGGGAACGGAGACGTAGGGGGCCCTGACGGCAACTGCGGGGAAGCGGTTTTGGAATGTGGGCTACATTTTGGGGTGGAGGGACAGTACAGCCGGAGAAGCACCCAGTGAAAGCTCAGAGCCGAAGACCACGTCATGCCCGGATTCTAGTGATCGTGAGGAGCCGGAGCTCCTCCCAGACAGATTTGAGAGAAATCAGAGTCACGTGTCCCTTGGCATTATTACTTGAGTGCTAAGGTGGTTCCGTTGGTCCAGTGGTTAGACGCCTAGGTGACCTTTGAGGCCCCGAGGGAAGGGGCTCCCGGGGAAAGGCGCATCGATGTTAACTTTCCTGGTCCGGGAAACAAAATAGATATATGTGATGCCCACCGCATGGGAGCGGGTCGGTTGCATGGGAAGCTTCTTGCCCGGTTAGAGGAATAGCACACATTGCTAAGCACTCAGCGAATGCTCAGAGTTCAAGACCGAGTGACGCCTGGCTTCCAGGAGCGATGCATCCCGGCACTCCTCCCGTGCAGGTTGGAGAGAGATTGGAGTCACGAGGCTCCCGGTGCTAGCCATTGTGTTCCTTTGGTCCCGGGTGCCCATTTGGGGAGAGAACGTGGCGGCCTTTTTGGCCCCCGGGAAAGGGGCTGCTAAGAAGGCCACGGTGATCATAGACCTCCGGGCCCGGGAAACGAAATCGGGGGTGGCCGTGAAGCCCACCGCACGGGAGCAGTCCGGGGGAGTGGCAAGCTTCGTGCCGGCTGGAAGAGACAGCCCACGTTGACGATCACCCGTGGATAGCATAGGGTTCAGAGGCGATACCTGGATCCTAGAGGTTTCGGGATGAAGAAGCAGAACGGGCGGTGTGATGGCCGTGATGCCGACCGCGGGGGGATGGTTTTGGCACGTGGCGTGCTCCCAGTAAGAGTGGAGGGACAGCGCACGTTGACAAGCACCCGGGGAAAGTTCAGAGTCGAAGGCCAAGCGACGGCTGGTTTCTAGAGGCGATGAGTCACCGATTTTCGTCCACCCGGACCCGAGCCAAGTCGGAATCTCTGGGACGCTCGGTGCCGTCCATTGACCGATACGCAGGTTACCTCGGTCGACTTAGGGAGAGAACTAGGGGGTCTCTCCGGACGCTAGGGGAAGGGAACGATGACTATAGCATTCCGGGCCCGGGGAACGAAAGAGGAGGTGGTCACGGTGCCAACCGCCTGGGAGCCGGACTCATTTTAAGCTCTGAATTGATCCTGGGAAATGTTCTGCTCTTGTGTAATCAGTCTGAAATTTGTACCAGTAATGTTGACGACGCTGGTATTTATTTATCTGCTCACTTATTTATTTATTCATTCATTCATTCATTCTGGCATTTGTTAAGCGCTTACAATGTGCCCGTGATTGTACTTAGTGCTGGGGGAGATACAAGCTGATCAGGTTGGACCTCATCCACGTCCCATCTGGGGCTCACAGCAGTAATCCCCATTTTACAGAGGAAGTGACCGAGGCCCAGAGAAGCGAAGCGACGTGGCCGAGGTCACGCGGCGGGCGAGTGGCGAGGCGGGCATCGGAACCCGGGTCCCTCGACTCCCAGACTCGCGTTCTATCCGCTAGGACACGCTACCTCTCCACTGCTCCCTACTCGCCAAGAAACTGACTGGGAACCGAGCACCGGCCACGATTCCCGGGGCGAGTCGAGAGGCCACGGGCGGCCTTCGGGGTCCTGGCCTTACAACTAAACACTGGCACTCGACGGCGGGCGCCACGGCGGGGCGAGGTGGACCGCCTGAAAGAAATTACGAGTCACCCGCATCCACGTTGGCCTGGGGGGAGGAACCGGGCTCGACCCACGATAAAACCTGCCCCACGGAGCGCTGCCCCATGGGCTCCGGCCTAAAGAGAGCCACGTTTAGCTCAGGGTTGCCCTTCACCGCCCCCTCCCCCACTCCTTCGGTGAGGTTTTCCGGGGACGGGGGGGGGCGCTGTTGGGCGGGGGGGCCGTGGGGAAGGAGAGAACCAATCGGAGCTAGGGCCGCCCATCGCTCCGGCAAGGAAGGGGGCCAATCGCGTCCCCGAGTCGGAGGCGATCGGACCAATGGAAAAGCAGCACTGGGTCGAGGGCGTGGGGGCGGGGAGGGGGAGAGCGCCGAGGTGAAGAGACGTTGGGCCGGAAGCCGGGGCGGGCGGGGACGGTGTGTCGGGAGAGCGGTCGGTTGGGGAGGTTTAGACGAAGAGAAGAGCCGCTAAGCGGACTGACAGATGAGAAACGAGACCGTGAACTCTTTGTGGGCGGGGAGAGTGTCCGTTGGTCGGTCCGTCGTACTCTCCCAAGCGCTCAGTGCGCTCCTTTGTACAGAGTAAGGCTTCGATCGATACGATCGAATGAATGAATGAGTAAACGGACAAATGAGGAGTATAGGGAAAGGCAAAGAGCGGCCGAAGACAGAGCAGTGGCGTTCTGAGAACCCATTCTTCGTAGACGTACACAGCGATGGAGCGAGGGGCCCCCTGCACCCAATTTAGAGAGAAATGGAGTCAAATGCTGTGAACGGATCCAAGCACCAATACGGTTGAATGAATGAATGAATAAACGGACAAATCGGGAGCGAAGGGAAAGGCAAAGAGCGGCAGAAGACAGAGCGGTGGCGTTCTGAGAACCCATTTTTCGTAGACGTACCTAGAGATGGTGCGAGGGGCCCCCTGCTCCCATTTTAGAGAGAAATGGAGTCAAGTGACGTGAACGGATCCGAGCATGAATACGATTCAGTGAATGAATGAATAAACGGACAAATCGGGAGCGTAGGGAAAGGCAAAGAGGTGCCGATGACAGAGCGGTGGCGTTCTGAGAACCCGTTCTTAGTAGACGTACAGAGAGATGGAGCGAGGGGCCCACGGCTCCCGATTTAGAGAGAAATTGAGTCCTGAAGTAAATGGATCCCAGCATAGATACGATTGATCGATCGATTGAATGAATGAATAAACGGACAAATCGGGAGCGCAGGGAAAGGCAAAGAGGTGCCGAAGACAGAACGATGGCGTTCTGAGACCTCTGACTCGGTAGACGTACCGAGAGATGGAGCGAGGGGCCGCCCGCTCCCAATTTAAAGAGAAATGGAGTCAAATCACGTGAAAGGATCCAAGCATAAATACGATTGATCGAACGAATGAATGAATAAACGGACAAATCGGGAGCGTAGGGAAAGGCAAAGAGGTGCCGAAGACAGAGTGGTGGCGTTCTGAGAACCCATCCTTCGTAGACGTACGGAGAGATGGAGCGAGGGGCCCACGGCTCCCGATTTAGAGAGAAATGGAGTCAAGTGACGTGAGTGGATCCAAGCATAAATACGATTGAAAGAATGAACTAATAAACAGACAAATCGGGAGCGTAGGGAAAGGCAAAGAGGTGGCGAAGACAGAGTGGTCGCGTTCTGAGAACCCATTCTTCGTGGACGTACACAGCGATGGAGCGAGGGGCCCCCTGCACCCAATTTAGAGAGAAATGGAGTCAAATGACGTGAACGGATCCAAGCACCAATACGGTTGAATGAATGAATGAGTAAACGGACAAATCGGGAGCGTAGGGAAAGGCAAACTGGTGCAGAAGACAGAGCGGTGACGTTCTGAGAACCCATTCTTCGTAGACGTACCGAGAGATGGAGCGAGGGGCCCCCTGCTCCCGATTTAGAGAGAAATGGAGTCAAATGACGTGAATGCATCCAAGCATAAATACGATTGATCGAATGAATGAATGAATGAATAAATAGACAAATCGGGAGCGTAGGGAAAGGCAAAGAGGTGCCGGAGACAGAGCGGTGGCGTTCTGAGAACCCATTCTTCGTAGAGGTACCGAGAGATGGAGCGAGGGGCCCCCGGCTCCCAATTTAGAGAGAAATTGAGTCCTGAAGTAAATGGATCCAAGCATAAATACGATTGATTGAATGAATGAATGAATGAATAAAAGGATGACTCAGGAGCGCAGCGAAAGGCAAAGAGGTGCTGAAGACAGAGCATTGGCGTTCTGAGACCCCCTGACTCGGTAGACGTACCGAGAGATGGAGCGAGGGGCCCCCTGCTCCCAATTTAGAGAGAAATGGAATCAAATGACGTGAAAGGATCCACGCATAAATACGATTGATTGAATGAATGAATGAATGAACGGACAAATCGGGAGCGTAGGGAAAGGCAAATCGGTGCCGAAGACCGAGCGGTGGCGTTCTGAGACCCCATTCTTCGTAGACGTACAGAGCGATGGAGCGAGGGGCCCCCTGCTCCCAATTTAGAGAGAAATGGAGTCAAGTGACGTGAACGGATCCAGGCATCACCGTGTAGTAGGCCAAAAACAAAACAGTGGCGGGATGGCCGTGATGCCAACTGCAGGACAGCAGTTGTGTCGCAAACTTCATTCGGAAGTGAGGGACACCATGCGTATGCCCACTTTACGGAAGCGGTTCGGTGGTACGATCCGATGAGGTCGACAGGTTCTGGGAAGCCCGAGTCTCGATTCTGCCCGTAGCTCTCCGGTCAGTCAACCTCCACAGACTGGGAGGGACAGACAGGGGCAAGGAAGGAAGGGGATGAACTCAAGGGACAGAGAGGGGAAGGGAAATCGGAGGCCCCGGGGGAACGAGGGGAACCCTAAACTCCCACCGCCCATCCTCGGCCCCCGGTTTCCAATCAGGAGCGTAAGAAAGGCAAAGAGGTGCCGAAGACAGAGAAATGGCGACCGGGGGCCCCGGTCTTGGTAGACGTAGAGAGAGATGGAGCGAGGGCCCCCCTGCTCCCGATTTAGAAAGCAATGGAGTCGAGTGAAGTGAATGGATCCGAGCGTAAACGTGTAGAAGGTCAAAAAACAAAATAGAGAAGTAGCGTGGCTCAGTGGAAAGAGCACGGGCTCGGGAGTCAGAGGTCACGGGATCGAATTCCAGATCTGCCGCTTGCCTGCCGTGTGAATGTGCGCAAGTCACTTCACTCCTCTGGCCTCGGTTACCTCATCTGTAAAATGGGGGTGATGACCGTGAGCCTCCCGCGGGAGAACCCGATTACCCTCTATCCACCCCAGCGCTTAGAACGGTGCTCGGCACGTAGTAAGCGCTTAACAAATACCAATATCTTCATTTTCATTACGGCCGTGACGCAAACCGCCGAGGAGCGTTTCCGGTGTGTCGCGGACTTCATTTTGCAGTGGAGGGCCACCATGCGCGTCATGCCAACTCTATGGAAGCAGTTCGGTTGCACGGCAAGCCGCGTGCCGGATGGGAGGAGCGGCACATGCCGACAAACACCCCCGGAAAGCTCAGAGTCGAAGGCCGAGTGACGCCTGGCTTCTGGAGGCGACGGGGTCCCGGCGCCCCTCCCGAGCGCGGCGTCCCCGCCCGCCCCCGGCCTCCTTCCTCAGACGTCTTGCCCTCTGCGAGGGGCGAATCGGCGGTGGGCGCGATGTCGCCGGCGGGGAGGGGGCCGTGTCCGAGGCAACGAGGGGAGGACTGGGTCGTCTGTGCCGTCCCGGAGGGAAGGGGTCTCCGAGAAGGACACAGACGTTAGAGCATAACCGGCCTTGGGAAGAGAACGGAAGGGGGAGCCGATGCCGACTGCGGGGAAGCGGTTTTAGAGTGCGGCTAGCTTCACAGAAGCAGCGGGGCTCGGCGGAAAGAGCACGGGCTAGGAGTCAGAGGTTATGGGTTCTGATCCCGGCTCCGCCACTCGTCAGCTGTGTGACTTTGGGCAGTCACTCAACTTCTCTGGGCCTCAGTTACCTCATCTGTAAAATGGGGATTAAGACCGTGAGCCTCACGTGGGGCAGACCGATGACCCCGTATCTACCCCAGCGCTTAGAACAATGCTCGGCACACATTAAGCGCTTAAAAAAAATGAAATTAAAACATAAAAATAAAATCCCAGCTCCGCCACCAGTACGGTGCCTGGCACGTAGTGAGCGCTTAACAAGTACTATTATTATTATTATTTGAGGGAGGAGGGACAGCACACACCGAGAAGCACTCAGTGAGGGCTCCAAGTCGAGAGCCGTGTGATGCCCGGATTCTAGAGTCGAGGAGTGCGCGGTTCTCCTCGACAAACAGATTCTACAGAAATCGGAGTCGTGCTTCACCTGTCCCTGATGCTGGAATGATAAAGTGATTCGGTCGGTCCGTGTAGGGAGAGAACCGAACGGTCTCTGTGGCTCTGAGCAAAAGGGCCGCTGGGAAAGGCCCGATGATTAGAAGCTTCCCGGCCTGGGAAACTAAAGAGGAGGCGTCTGTGAGGCCCGCTGCTTGGGAGCAGGTGGAGGCACGGCAAGCTTATTTCCAAGTTCGAGGAACAGCACGTGCCGAATGCAGCCACCGAAAGCTCCCGGGTCGAGGCCAAGTCGTGCCTGGATACCTGCAGTAATGGCCGTCCTAAGCTCCACCCCCCGGGTTTGGAGAGAGATTGGAGTCACGTGGCTCCCGGCGTCATTCACCGTGAGATTGACGTTTTCTCTCGGTCCGACGTGTCCGTCCGGGGAGAGGACGAGGCGGTCCTTTCGGGCCCGGGGAGAGGGGCCGCCGGGAATGACACGATGGTCAGAGCCTCCCGGGCCTCGGACACCAAATCAGAAATGTCCGTGAAGCATCCTGCGAGGGAGCCGTCTGGGGGTGAGGCAAACGTCTTGCCGGCCGGAAGAGACGGCCCGGGCCGCTAATGACCGTCGAAAGCTCGGGGTTCGGCGTCAAAGTGACGGCCGGATCCTAGAGGGTTCGGGTCGAAGGAACGAAATAGGTGGTGGGATGGCCCCGATGCCAGCTGTGGCGGGCGGGTTTCGGCACATGGCAGGCTTCCCTTTTGGGGTGGAGTTGGCCGCACGTGTCGATAAACACCCACCGAAAGCTCGGACTCGAAGGCCGAGCGATTCCCGGAGTCGAGAAGTGACCAGTGCCCGCTGTTCCTCCTACCGGTTTCTGGAGAAATTGAGTCTCGAAGCACCTGATGCTATAGCTGGACCGATAAGCGGATTCCCTCGGTCCGTTTAAGGGAAAATCCATGTGGTCCTTTTGGACCCAGGAGGACGGGCTCTCTAGGGAAGGCACAGGGTTTATAGACTTCCAGGCCGTGGAAGCAAAATAGGTGGTTGGCCACGATGCCAGCTCCCCGGGAGCGGTTTGGGTGTCTGGCAAGCTTCACGCTGGGTGAGAGAGACGGAAAATGCCGAGAAGCACCCGTTTCGATGTCAGAGTTCAATACTCTGTCAGAGGGAGGCTTGGATCGTAGAGGTGATGGGGTCCCACCATTTCTCCAACCCTGTTCGGAGAGAGAGAGAAATCGGAGGCCCTTGGCGCCTGGCCCTCTCGATTGACAGCGAAAAGAGATTCCTACGGTCCACGGAGGCGTTTTTTGTGATCTGCCGGGAAGGGGCCGCTTATAGGGAATCTCTGAATTACGGCCTATCTGGTCAGAGAAACAAAACGGGAGGTCGGATGACTGTGACGCCAACGCAGGGGAGCAGCTTCATCATGGGGCAAGCTTCGGTTTCTCCGTGGCTTCGGGTGGTCACGTCGATAAGCACCTCTTGAAACCCTAGAGTCGAAGCCCAAGTGATGCCTGGATTCCAGAAGAGAGGAGGGCCCGGGCGGAAGTGGTGGAGGAGAAGGGAGACTCTCCTCACCTTTGCACCCTCCCAATATGCGGAAGAAGTCGATCGGGTCTAGGACAGACGGGGGAAGGAAGGGGATGAAGTCAAGGGACGGGGAGGGGACGGGAAATCGGAGGCTCCGGGGGAACGAGGGGAACCCCGACCTCCCACCGCCCATCCTCGGCCCCACGGACTCCGACCCCCGTGCGTCTCCGGGGAAGGGGACTCCCGGCTCCGGCCGACCCTGCTTTTGAAGTCTCGCCTCGTCCACCCCGAGCCGTCCTCCGGGTCCACTGAAACTGACAGGCACGGCTCGGGGAGGGCGCGGAGATGACGATGACGGCGTGGGGCCCGGGGTTTTCCCACATGGTGCTCTTGCCCATCTTCGTGGCTTCAAAGGGATCGTCGGGCAGGGTCTCCTGGGGCCGCGCTCGGGCCGGGCCTCCCCTCCCACCCTCGACTTGCTTCCTTCGAGCACTTTGCCTCGTGGAAGGGGCCGATCGGTGGTGCGAGCAAGGGTGGTGGCGGGAGTGGAGTGGGCCTGAGGCAGCAAAGAGAGGACTAAGCGATCTCTGCGGTCCCGCGGGGAATGCGGGGAAGGGGACCCTAAGAAGGACACGATCGTTAGGACGTAGCCGGTCTTGGGAACAGAATGGGACGGGGCCCTGACGCCAACTGCAGGGAAGCGGTTTCGGCACGAGGAGGGACAGCACGCGCCGAGAAGCACCCAGTGAAAACTCGGTACTGAAGACCAGGTCATCCCTGGGTCTTAGAGGTGATGACTGTGCCGCGCTCCTCCTAAACAGATTCCAGAGAAATCGGAATCACGTGTCACTTGTGATCGCTTGAGCGATAAGGCGGTCGCGTCGGTCCATTTACCGAGAGAACGGGGGGTGTCTACGGCCCCGAGGGAACGGGTCGCTAGGGAAAGGCACGGTGACGACAGCCTTCCCGGCCTGGGAAACGAATAGGAGGTGTCTGTGATGCCCGCTGCATGGGGGCAGTTCAGTTGCAGGGCAAGCTCCTTGCCAGGTTAGAGGAATAGCACACATGGCTAAGCACCCACCGAGAGCTCAGAGTTCAAGGCCGAGCGATGCCTGGATTCCCAAAGCGACGCGTCCCCTGCCCTCCTCCCACGCGGGTCGGATAGAAATTGGAGTCACGTGGCTCGTGGGCCTATTCCGTGTGGGCTAAACCTATTCCCTCGGTCCAAGGTGTCCATTTAGGGTCGGAATTTGGGGGTCTTTCTGACCCCGGGGAAAGGGGCCGCTAGGAAGGCCGCAGTGATTATTGACTTCCAGACCTGGGAAACGAAATGGTAGGTGGCCGTGTTCTAATTCCGGCCCCGCCGCCCGTCAGCCGTGTGACTTTGGGCAAGTCGCTTAACTTCCCGTGTCTGTTACCTCATCTGGAAAATGGGGATTAAAGTTGTGAGCTCCACCCGCGACACTTGATCACCTTGTATCTTCCCCCTGGTGCTTACAACGGTGCTTGGCACCTAGTAAGCACTTCATGCCTACATGAGGCAAAGACTAGGAGGATTCTGTTGCCCTGGGTGGAAGGGTCCACAGAGAAGGGCACGAGCGTTCCAGGTACACGGCGAGTCTATTGAAGAACCTAAGAGGTGACCCCGATGCCAACTGCCCGGAAGGAGTTTTGACACGCGGCCGGCTTCGTGCCGGGTGGGAGGGGTGGCAGAGCCGTCGGGCAGCCACTGAAAGGTCAGAGGTCGAGGCCGACCGACGCCCGGATGGGCACGTTTCCGTTTTGGGGTGGAGGGACCGCACGTGTCGATAAACACCCACCGAAAGCTCGGACTCGAAGGCCTAACGATGACTTGAGTCGAGCGGTGCCGAGGGCCCGGTGCCCCTCCTTCCGGTCTGTGGAGAAATCGGGTCACGAAGCACTGGATGCGATAGATGGACCGACGAGCGGATTCCCTCGGTCCGTTTAAGGAGAAGACTATGTGGCCCTTGTGGACCCAGGAGGACGGGGACTCTAGGAAAGGCACAGGGATCATAGACCTCCGGGGCGTGGAAGCAAAATAGGCGGTTGGCCACGACGCCGGCTCCCCGGGAGCGGTCTGGGTGTCTGGCAAGCTTCACGCCGGGTGAGAGGGACGGAAATGCCGACGACCACCCGTTTCAACGTCAGAGATGAAGACCGAGGGAGGCTTGGATCGTAGAGGTGATGGGGTCCCACCGTTTCTCCCACCCTGTTCCGAGAGAAGTCGGAGACCCTTGGCACCTGGTCCTCTTGATTGACAGCAAAAAGGGATTCCCGTGGTCCACGGAGGACTAGGCGGTCTTCGTGATCCCGCGGGGAAAGGGCCGCTCATACGGAATCCACGCATCCATCCGCCGCTCGTCTGGTCAGAGTAAATCAAACGGGAGGCTAGATGACTGTGATCCCAACTGCAGGGGAGCCGCTCTGGCATGCGGCAAGCTTGTTTCTTCGTAGGGGTGAGAGGTACACGTCGATAAGCACCTCTTGAATCCCTAGAGTCGAAGCCCAAGCGATGCCTGGATTCCAGAAGAGAGGAGGGCCCGGGCGGAAGGGGTGGAGGAGAAGGGAGACTCTTCTCGCCTTTGCACCCTCCCGATCCGTCGAAGAAGTCGATCGGCACTGGGACGGACAGGGGGTAGGGAGGGGATGAGGCCAAGGGACAGGGAGAGGAAGGGAAATCGGAGGCTCCGGGTGAACGAGGGGAACCCTAAACCCCCACGCAGCCCCCGGATTCCGACCCCCGTGCGTCTCCGGGGAAGGAGACTCCTGCCTCCGGCTGCCTGTGCTTTCTGAGGTCTCACCTCCTCCCCTCCAGCCGTCCTCCGAGTCCCTCGAAACTAACAGGCACGGCTTAGGGAGGGCGTGGAGATGACGATGACGGAGTGGGGCCCGGGTTTTCCCCGCATGGCGCTCTTGCCCATCTTCACGGCTTCGAAGAGCTCGCCGGGCAGGGTCTCCTGGGCTCCTCCCGCTCCCGGCGGCCCCTCTCGCCCTCGGCTTCCTTCCTCGACCGCCTCGCCTTGTGGAAGGGGCTGATCCGGTGGTGAGAGCGAAGATGATGGCGGCAGTGCAGTGGGCCTGAGGCGGCGAAGAGAGGACCAGGCCATCTCCGCAGTCCTGCGGGGAAGGGGACACTGAGAAGGACACATTCATTAGGACATAGCTTCTCTCGGGAACCGAATGGTAGGGGGCCTGATTCCAACTTCGGGGATTATTGCCTCCGGGCCTCGGACACAAAATCGGAAATGTCCGTGAAGCATCCTGCGAGGGAGCCGTTTGGGGGTGAGGCCGACTTCCCGCCGGCCGGAAGAGACGGCCCGGGCCGATAATGACCGTGATGCCAACTGCGGAGGAGCAGTTCCGGTGTGTCGCAACTTTCATTTGCAGTGCAGGGCCACCCTATGGGTCGTGCCCACTCTATGAATGCAGTTGGGTTGCACGGCAAGCTTCACGCCGGGTGGGAGGAGCCGCACGAGCCGACAAGCACCCCCGGAAAGCTCGGAGTCGAAGGCCAAGTGACGCCTGGCTTCTAGAGGCGACGGGGTCCCGGCGCTCCTGCCGAGCGCGGCGTCCCCGCCCCACCCCCGGCCTCCTTCCTCAGACGTCTTGGCCTCTGCGAGGGGCGAATCGGGGATGGGATGAATGTCGCTGGTGGGGAGTCTGAGGCCACGAGGAGAGGACCGGGTCATCTATGCCATCCCGGAGGGAAGGGGTCTCCGAGAAGGACACAGACATTAGAGCATAACCGGCCTTAGGAAGAGAACGGTAGGGATGCCGACTGCGGGGAAGCGGTTTTAGAGTGCGGCTGGCTTCACAGAAGCAGCGGGGCTCAGCGGAATGAGCACGGCCTGGGGAATCAGAGGAAGTGGGTTCCGATCCCAGCTCCGCCACCAGTACGGTGCCTGGCACCTAGGAAGTGCTTAACAAGTACTATTATCACTGTTATGATTCGGGGGAGGAGGGACAGCACACACCGAGAAGCACTCACCGAAAGCTCCGAGTCGAGAGCTGTGTGATGCCGGGATTCTAGAGATGAGGAGTGCGTGGTTCTCCTCCCGAACGGATCCTCGAGAAATCCGAGTCGTGCGTCACCTGTCCCTGATGCTGGAATGCTGAAGTGATTCCGTTGGTCCTTGTAGGGAGACGACTAACCGCTCTCCGTGGCTCTGAGAAAAAGGGCCGCTAGGAAAGGCACGATGATTAGAAGCTTCCCGGCCTGGGAAACTAAAGAGGAGGCGTCTGCGATGCCCGCTGCTTGGGAGCCGTCGGAGACACGGCAAGCTCCCGGCGAGGTTAGACGGATGGCACGTGCCGACTGCACCCACCGAAAGCTCACGGTTCGAGGCCAAGTCATGCCTGGATACCTGCAGCAGTGGGACTCCTAAGCTCCTCCCATTCATTCATTCATTCATTCAATAGTATTTATTGAGCACTTACTATGTGCAGAGCACTGTACTAAGCGCTTGGGATGAACAAGTCGGCAACAGATAGAGACGGTCCCTGCCGCTTGACGGGCTTACGGTCTAATCGGGGGAGACGGACAGACGAGAACGATGGCGATAAATAGAGTCGAGGGGAAGAACGTCTCGTAAAAACGATGGCGACTAAATAGAATCGAGGCGATGTACGATTCGTTAACAAAATAAATAGGGTAACGAAAATATATACAGTCGAGCGGACGAGCACGGTGCTGTGGGGATGGGGAGGGAGAGGTGGAGGAGCGGAGGGAAAAGGGGAAAATGAGGGTTTAGCTGCGGAGAGGTAAAGGGGGGATGGCAGAGGGAGAAGAGGGAGAAGAGGAGCTCGGTCTGGGAACGCCTCTCGGAGGAGGTGAGTTTTAAGTAGGGTTTCGAAGAGGGGAAGAGAATCAGTTCGGCGGAGGCGAGGAGGGAGGGCGTTCCGGGACCGCGGGAGGACGCGGCCCGGGGGTCGACGGCGGGACGGGCGAGACCGGGGGACGGCGGGGAGGCGGGCGGCGGAGGAGCGGAGCGTGCGGGGTGGGCGGTGGAAAGAGAGAAGGGAGGAGAGGTAGGAAGGGGCGAGGCGACGGAGAGCCTCGAAGCCAAGAGTGAGGAGTTTTTGTTTGGAGCGGAGGTCGATGGGCAACCACCGGAGTTGTTTAAGAAGGGGAGTGACACGCCCAGATCGTTTCTGCGGGAAGATGAGCCGGGCGGCGGAGTGAAGAATAGACCGGAGCGGGGCGAGAGAGGAGGAAGGGAGGTCGGAGAGAAGGCCGACACGGTAGTCTAGCCGGGATATAACGAGAGCCCGTAACGGTAAGGTAGCCGTCTGGGTGGAGAGGAGAGGGCGGATCTCGGCGATATCGTAGAGGTGAGACCGGCAGGTCTCGGTAACGGATAGGACGCGTGGGGTGAACGAGAGAGACGAGTCAAGATGACACCGAGATTGCGGGTCTGAGAGACGGGAAGAATGGTCGTGCCATCGACCCCGGGTTTGGAGAGAAATTGGAGTCACGAGGCTCCTGGCGTCATTCACCGTGAGATTAACGTTTTCTCTCGGTCCGACGTGTCCGTCCGGGGAGAGGACGAGGCGGTCCTTTCGGACCCGGGGAGAGGGGCCGCCGGGAATGACACGATGATTAGAGCCTTCCGGGCCTCGGACACGAAATCAGAAATGTCCGTGAAGCATCCTGCGAGGGAGCCGTTTGGGGTGAGGCAGACGTCTTGCCGCTGGAAGAGACGGCCCGTGCCGATAACGATCCGTCCAAAGCTCGGGGTGGGGCGTTAAAGTGACGGCCGGATCCTACGGGGTTCGGGTCCAAGGAACGAAATAGGTGGTGGGACGGCCCCGACGCCAGCCGCGGGGGTCGGGTTTTGACATAAGGCAAGTTTCCCTTTTGGGGCGGAGGGGCCGCACGTGTCGATAAACACCCACCTACAGCTCGGACTCTGAGGACGAGCGACGCCCGGAGTCGAGAAGTGACGAGCGCCCCCTGCTCCTCCTCCCCGTTTGTGGAGAAATCGTGTCACGAAGCACTCGATGCGATCGATGGACCGATGAGCCGATTCCCTCGGTCCGTCTAAGGAGAGAACTCTGTGGTCCTTGTGGACCCAGGGGGACGGGTCCTCTAGGAAAGGTGCAGGGTTTATAGACCTCCAGGCCGTGGAAGCAAAATAGGCGGTTGGCCAGGATGCCGGCTCCCCGGGATGAGTTTGGGTGTCTGGCGAGCTTCGTGCCGGGTGAGCGGGACAGAAAATACGGATAAGCACCCGTTTTAATGTCAGAGTTCGAGACCGAGGGAGGCTTGGATCGTAGAGGTGATGGGGTCCCACCATTTCTCCAACCCTGTTCGGAGAGAAATCGGAGGCCCTACATGCCCGGCCCTCTCGATTTAGAGAGAAGAGGGATGCCTGTGGTCCACGGAGGACTAGGCGGTCTCTGTGATCCCGCGGGAAAGGGGAGGTTCATAGCGAATCCATGAATTACCGCCCGTCTGGTCAGAGAAACCAAACGGGAGGTCGGATGCCTGTCACGCCAACTGCGTGGGATCCACCCTGGCACGTGGCAAGCTTCGGTTTCTTCGTGGGGGTGGGAGGGACAGCGCACGTCGATAAGCACCTCTTGAAACCCTAGAGTCGAAGCCCAAGCGATGCCCGGATTCCGGAAGAGACGAGGGCCCGGGCGGAAGCGGGGGAGGAGAAGGGAGACTCTCCTCACCTTTGCACCCTCCCTATATGTGGAAGAAGTCGATCGGGTCTAGGACAGACAGGGGGAAGGAAGGGGATGAAGTCAAGGGACGGTGAGGGGACGGGAAATCGGAGGCTCCGGGGGACGGAGGGGAACCCCCGCCTCCCACCGCCCATCCTCGGCCCCCGGATTCCGACCCCGGTGCGTCTCCGGGGAAGGGGATTCCCGGCTCCGGCCGACACTGCTTTTGAAGTCTCGCCTCGTCCACCCCGAGCCGTCCTCCGAATCCACTGAAACTTACAGGCACGGCTCAGGGAGGGCGCGGAGGTGATGATGACAGTTTGGGGCCCGGGCTTGGGATGGGATGAATGTCACTGGTGGGGAGGGGGCCGTGTCCGAGGCCACGAGGAGAGGACCGGGTCGTCCATGCCGTCCCGGAGGGAAGGGGTCTCCGAGAAGGACACAGACGTTAGAGCATAACCGGCCTCGGGAAGAGAACGGTAGGGATGCCGACTGCGGGGAAGCAGTTTTAGAGTGCGGCTGGCTTCACAGAAGCAGCGGGGCTCAGCGGAAAGAGCACGGGCTGGGGAATCAGAGGAAGTGGGTTCCGATCCCAGATCCGCCACCAGTCCGGTGCCTCGCACCTAGTAAGTGCTTAACGAGTACTATTATTACTATTATGCTTTGGGGGAGGAGGGACCGTACACACCGAGAAGCACTCACCGAAAGCTCCGAGTCGAGAGCTGTGTGATGCCGGGATTCTAGAGATGAGGAGTGCGTGGTTCTCCTCCCGAACGGATCCTCGAGAAATCCGAGTCGTGCGTCACCTGTCCCTGATGCTGGAATGCTGAAGTGATTCCGTTGGTCCTTGTAGGGAGACGACTAACCGCTCTCCGTGGCTCTGAGAAAAAGGGCCGCCTGGAAAGGCCCGATGATTAGAAGCTTCCCGGCCTGGGGAACTAAAGAGGAGGCGTCTGCGATGCCCGCCGCTTGGGAGCAGTCGGAAGCACGGCAAGCTCCTTTCCAGGTTAGAGGAACGGCACGTGCCGAATGCAGCCACCGAAAGCTCACGGGTCAAGGCGAAGTCGGGCCTGGATACCTGCAGCCATGGGTCTCCTAAGCTCCTCCCCCCCCCCCCGGGTTTGGAGAGAAATTGGAGTCGCGTGGCTCCTGGCGTCATTCACCGTGAGAATAACGTTTTCTCTCGGTCCGACGTGTCCACCTGGGGAGAGGACGAGGCGGTCTTTTCGGGCCCGGGGAGAGGGGCCGCCGGGAATGGCACGATGATTAGAGCCTCCCGGGCCTCGGACACGAAATCGGAAATGTCCGTGAAGCATCCTGCGAGGGAGCCGTGTGGGGGTGAGGCAGACTTCTTGCCGACCGGAAGAGACGGCCCGGGCCGCTAATGACCCGTCGAAAGCTCCGGGTTCGGCGTTAAAGTGACGGCCGGATTCTAGAGGATTCGGGTCGAAGGAACCAAATAGGTGGAGGGCTGGCCTCGATGCCAGCTGCGGGGTCGCGGGTTTTGACATACGGCAAGTTTCCCTTTTGGGGCGGAGTGGCCGCACGTGTCGATAAACACCCACCGGAAGCTCGGACTCGAAGGCCGAGCGGCGCCTGGAGTCGAGCCGTGACGAGGGCCCGCCGCTCCTCCTACCGGTTTGTGGAGAAATCGAGTCACGAAGCACTTGATGCTACAGATGGACCGATAAGCGGATTCCCTCGGTCCGTTGAAGGAGAGAACTAGGTGTTCCTTGTGGACCCGGAAGGACATGGTCTTTAGGAAAGGCACAGGGATTATGGACTCCCAGGCCTTGGTTGCAAAATAGGCGGTGGTCAGGATGCCGGCTCCCCGGGAGCGGTTTGGGTGTCTGGCAAGCTTCACGCTGGGCGATAGGGACGGAAAATGCCGAGAAGCAACCGTTTCAGTGTCAGAGTTCAAGACCGAGGGAGGCTTGGATCGTAGAGGTCGTGGGGTCCCACCATTTCTCCAACCCCGTTCGGAGAGAGAGAGAAATCGGAGGCCCTTGGCGCCCGGCCCTCTCGCTTGACGGCAGAAAGAGATCCCTACGGTCCACGGAGGCGGTCTTTGTGATCCGCCGGGAAGGGGCCGCTTATAGCGAATCCCTGAATTACCGCCCGTCTGGTCAGAGAAACCAAGTGGGAGGTTGGATGACTGTGACGCCAATCGCAGGGGAGCCGCTTTGGTATGTGGCAAGCTTCGGTTTCTTCGTGGGTTGGGGTGGGGGGTGGACAGCACACGTCGATAAGCACCTTTTGAAGCCCTAGAGATGAAGCCCAAGTGATGCCCGGATTCCAGAAGAGATGAGGGCCAGGGCAGATGCGGGGGAGGAGAAGGGAGACTCTCCTCATCTTTGCACCCTCCCGAATCCTGGAAGACGTCGACCCGCTCTCGGAAAGACAGGGGGAAGGAAGCGGATGAAGTCAAGGGACAGAGAGGGGAAGGGAAATCGGAGGCCCCGGGGGACCGAGGGGAACCCCGGACTCCCACCGCCCATCCTCGGCCCCCGGATTCCGACCCCCGTGCGTCTCCGGGGAAGGGGACTCCCGGCTCCGGCCGGCACTGCTTTCGAAGTCTCGCCTCGTCCACCCCGAGCCGTCCCCCGGGTCCACTGAAACTGACAGGCACGGCTAAGGGAGGGCGCGGAGATGACGATGACGGTGTGGGGCTCGGGCTATCCCCGCACGGTGCTCTTGCCCATCTTCTTGGCTTCAAAGAGATGGCCGGGCAGGGACTTCTGGGGCTCCTCCCTGGCCCGGGGGCCCCTCCCGCCCTCGGCTTCCTTCCTCGACCGCTCTGCCTTGTGGAAGGGGCTGATCCGTGGTGAGAGCGAAGATGATGGCGGGAGTGGAGTGCGCCTAAGGCAGCAGAGAGAGGACCGGGCCATCTCTGCAGTCCCGAGGAGAAGGGGTCACTGAAATGGACAGAATCATTAGGGCGTAGGTGGTCTCGGGAATAGAATGGTAGGGGGCCGTGATGCCGATCGCAGGGAAGCAGTTCGGGCGTGTGGCAAGCTTCATTTTGGGGTGGAGGGACGGCACACACTCAGAAGCCCCTGGCGAAAGGTGAAGCCCACGTGATGCCTGGATCCTAGAGGTGATGAATGCGCTGCGCTCCTCCCAAACGGATTCCAGAGAAATCGGACTCACGTGTCACTTCTGTTCGCTCGAGCGATGAGGCGGTCGCGTCGGATCATTTCGGGAGAGAACCGGGCGGTCTCCGCGGCCCCGAGGGAAGGGGTCGCTAGGGAAAGGAACAGTGACGACAACCTTCCTGGCTTGGGAAACCAATAGGGGTTGTTCATTCATTCATTCAATAGTATTTATTGAGCGCTTACTATGTGCAGAGCACTGTACTAAACGCTTGGAATGAACAAGTGGGCAACAGATAGAGACGGTCCCTGCCGTCTGACGGGCTTACGGTCCGATCGGGGGGGACGGACAGACGAGAACGATGGCGATAAATAGAGTCGAGGGGAAGAACGTCTCGTAAAAACGATGGCGACTGAATAGAATGGAGGCGATGTACGATTCGTTAACAAAATAAATAGGGTAAAGAAAATACGTACAGTCGAGCGGACGAGTACGGTGCCGAGGGGACGGGAAGGGAGAGGGGGAGGAGCGGAGGGAGATGGGGGGAAAAGAGGGTTAAGCTGCGGAGAGGTGACTCCTGGCTCCGGCTGACACTGCTTTCTGAGGTCTCGCCTCCTCCCCTCCCGCCGTCCTCCCGGTCCACTAAAGCCTCGAGGTGAGGGCCAAGTGATGCCTGAAGTCTAGCAGAGACGAGCGCCCGGCTGGAAGGAGTGGAGGAAGAAGGGAGGAGGAGGAGGAGGGATCGAGGGGGGGGCGGGTAGCCCGTCCACCCCTTCGCACCCACCTGATCCGAAGAAGAGGTTGACAAGTTCTAGGAAGCTCACGTCTCAATTCGGCCTGTAGCTCTCCAGCCACCGGACCCTGGGAGGGACGGACAGGGATGGGGCGGGGTGGAGGGGATGGACTCAAGGGATGGAGAGAGGGGCAGGGATATCGGGGGCCCCAGGGGACAGAGGGGAACCCTAGACCCCCACCACCCTTCCACAGCCCCCGGATCCCAACCCCGGTGGCCTCCGGGGAAGGGGACTCCCGGCTCCGTCCGACGGCGCTCCCCGAGGTCTCTCCTCCCTCCCGTCCCGCCGTCCGCCGAGTCCGCCGAAACAAACGGGCCCGGCCTACGGAGGGCGCGGAGAGATGATGAGGTTGTGGCGCTTGGCCTTTCTCTGCAAGGCGCTCCTGAGCATCTACACTATTTCAACGAGGTCTCCGGGCGGGGGCTCCCGCGGCTCCCCTCGGGCCCGGCAGCTCCGCCCGCCCCCGGCCTCCTTCCTCCGACGCTTGGCCTTCTGGAAGGGGCGGATGAGTGGTGAGAGCGACGTTGGGGCCGTGACTCGGGCAGCCAGGAGAGGACCGGGCCATCTTTGCGATCCTGAGGGAGAAGGGCCGCTAAGGAGGGCCACCAGCAATAGACCTCAGCCGGTCTTCGGAACGGAAAGGTAGGGGTCCGAGCGAAGTCGGAATCGCCGGGACGCTCGGTGCCGTCGACGGACCGATACGCGGGTCGCCTCGATCGACTTAGGGAGGTACCTAAGGGGTCCCTCCGGACTCTAGGGGAAGGGAACGATGACTGTAGCCTTCCGGGCCCGGGGAACGAAAGAGGAGGTGGCCACGGTGCCACCCGCCTGGGAGCCGGACTCATTTTAACCTCTGAATCGATCCTGGGAAAGGTTCTGCTCTTGTGTGATCAGTCTGAAAATTGTACCAGTAATGTTGACGACGCTGGTATTCATTTATTTGCTCACTTATTCATTCATTCATTCACTCATTCTGGCATTTTTAAGCGCTTACAGTGTGCCCGTCGTTGTACTAAGTGCTGGGGGAGATACATGCTGATCAGGTTGGACCTAATCCACGTCCCACCTGGGGCTCACAGTATCTATCCCCATTTTACAGTGGAAGTGACCGAGGCCCAGAGAAGCGAACCGAAGTGGCCGAGGTCACGCGGCGGGCGAGTGGCGAGGCGGGCATCGGAACCCGGGTCCCTCGACTCCCAGACTCGCGTCGTATCCGCTAGGACACGCTACCTCTCGACCGCTCCCTACTCCCCGGGAAACTCTGACAGGGAACCGAGAGCCGGCCACGATTCCCGGGGCGGGTCGAGAGGCCACGGGCGGCCTTCGGGGTCCAGGCCTTCCGGCTAAACACTGGCACCCGACGGCGGGCGCCACGGCGGAGCGAGGCGGGCCGCCTGAAAGGAATTCCGAGTCACCCGCATCCACGTTGGCCTGGGGGATGAACCGGGCTCGACCCAAGATGAAACCTGCCCCACGGGGCGCTGCCCCATCGGTTCCGGCCTGAAGAGAGCCACGTTAACCTCAGGGTTCATTCATTCATTCAGTAGTATTTATGGAGCGCTTACTATGTGCAGAGGACTGTACTAAGCGCTTGGAATGAACGAGTCGGCAACAGATAGAGACGGTCCCTGACGTTCGACGGGCTTACGGTCTTATCGGCTGTGAGGGTCGTCCTTCACCGCCCCCTCCCCCACTTCTTGGGTGAGGTTTTCCGGGGGCGGGGGAAGGGGGCGCTGTTGGGAAAGGGGGGGCGAGGGGAAGGAGAGAACCAATCGGAGCTAGGGCCGCCCATCGCTCCGGCAAGGAAGGGGGCCAATCGCGTCCCCGAGTCGGAGGCGATCGGGCCAATGGGAAAGCAGCACGGGGCCGAGGGGGCGGGGGCGGGGGCGGGGAGGGGGAGAGCGCCGAGGTGAAGAGACGTTGGGCCGGAAGCCGGGGCGGGCGGGGACGGTGTGTCGGCAGAGCGGTCGGTTGGGGAGGTTTAGACGAAGAGAAGAGCCGCTAAGCGGACTGACAGATGAGAAACGAGACCGTGAACTCTTTGTGGGCGGGGAGAGTGTCCGTTGGTCGGTCCGTCGTACTCTCCCAAGCGCTCAGTGCGCTCCTTTGTACAGAGTAAGGCTTCGATCGATACGATCGATCGATCATACGATACGATACGATACGATCGAATGAATGAATGAGTAAACGGACAAATGGGGAGAGTAGGGAGAGGCAAACTTGTGCAGAAGACAGAGCGGCGACGTTCTGAGAACCCGTTCTTCGTAGACGTACCGAGAGATGGAGCGAGGGGCCCCCTGCTCCCGATTTAGAGAGAAATGGAGTCAAGTGACGTGAACGGATCCGAGCGTAAATACGATTGATCGATTGAATGAATGAATAAACGGACAGATCGGGAGCGCAGGGAAAGGCAAAGAGGTGCCGAAGACAGAGCGGTGACGTTCTGAGAACCCGTTCTTCGTAGACGTACCGAGAGATGGAGCGAGGGGCCCCCTGCTCCCGATTTAGAGAGAAATGGAGTCAAGTGACGTGAACGGATCCGAGCGTAAATACGATTGATCGATTGAATGAATGAATAAACGGACAGATCAGGAGCGCAGGGAAAGGCAGAGAGGTGCCGGAGACAGAGCGGTGGCGTTCTGAGAACCCGTTCTTGGTAGACGTGCAGTACGATCGAGCGAGGGGCCCCCTGCTACGAATTTAGAGAGAAATGGAGTCAAGTGACGTGAACGGATCCAAGCATGAATGCGATTCAATGAATGAATGAATAAAAGGACAAATCGGGAGCGTAGGGAAAGGCAAAGAGGTGCCGAAGACAGAGCGGTGGCGTTCCGAGAACCCGTTCTTCGTAGACGTACGGAGAGATGGAGCGAGGGGCCCACGGCTCCCGATTTAGAGAGAAATGGAGTCAAATGACGTGAACGGATCCAAGCATAAATACGATTGAATGAATGAATGAATAAACGGACAAATCGGGAGCGCAGGGAAAGGCAGAGAGGTTCCGAAGACAGATGGGTGGCGTTCCGAGAACCCGTTCCTCGTAGACGTGCCGAGAGAAGGAGCGAGGGCCCCCCGATCCCAATTTAGAAAGAAATGGAGTCAGGTGAAGTGAATGGATCCAGGCGTGACCGTGTTGTAGGGCAAAAACCAAAATAAAGAAGTAGCGTGGCTCAGTGGAAAGAGCACGGGCTTGGGAGTCAGAGGTCATGAGTTCGAATCACGGCTCGGCCACTTGTCAGCCGTGTGACTGCGGGCCAGTCGCTTCACTTCTCTGGGCCTCAGTTACCTCATCTGTAAAATGGGGATTAAGACTGTGAGCCCCCATGTGGGACAACCTGATTCCCCTATGTCTACCCCAGCGCTTAGAACAGTGCTCGGCACATAGTAAGCGCTTAACAAATACCAACATTGTTATTATTATTAGACGTGCCGAGAGAAGGAGCGAGGGCGCCCCGATCCCAATTTAGAAAGAAATGGAGTCAGGTGAAGTGAATGGATCCAAGCGTGACCGTGTAGTAGGGCAAAAACCAAAATAAAGAAGTAGCGTGGCTCAGTGGAAAGAGCACGGGCTTGGGAGTCAGAGGTCATGGGTTCGAATTCCAGATCTGCCACTTCCCTGCCTTGTGACTGCGCGCAAGTCACTCGACCTCTCTGGCCTCAGTTACCTCATCTGTAAAATGGGGATTAAGACCGTGAGCCCCACGTGGGACGGACCGATGACCCCGGATCTACCCCAGTGCTCAGAACAGTGCTCGGCACCTAGTAAGCGCTTAAAAAATAAAAATGAAATCCCGGCTCCGCCGCCAGTACGGTGCCTGGCACGTAGTGAGCGCTTAACGAGTACTATTATCATTATTATCATTTGGGGGAGGAGGGACAGCGCACACCGAGAAGCACCCAGTGAAAGCTCCGAGTCGAGAGCCGTGCGGTGCCCGGATTCTAGAGTCGAGGAGTGCGCGAAGAAACGGAGAAATCCGAGCCGTGCGTCACCTGTCCCTGACGCCGGAATGATAAAGCGATTCCGTCGGTCCACGTAGGGAGACGACTAACCGCTCTCTGTGGCTCTAAGAAAAAGGGTCGCTAGGAAAGGCACGATGATTAGAAGCTTCCCGGCCTGGGGAGCTAAAGAGGAGGCGTCTGTGAGGCCTCCTGCTTGGGAACAGTCGGAGGCACGGCGAGCTTCTTTCCAGGTTAGAGGAATACCACGTGCCGAATGCACCCACCGAAAGCTCCCGGGTCGAGGCGAAGTAGTGGCTGGATGCCTGCAGTAATGGCCGTCCTAAGCTCCTCCCGCCCGGGTTTGCAAATAAAATGGAGTCCTGTGGCTCCCGGCGTCATTCGCAGTGAGACTCTGGTCCGACGTGTCCATCCGGGGAGAGGACCCGGAGGTCCTTTCGGGCCCGGGGAGAGGGGCCGCCGGGAACGACACGATGACTTGAGTCTTCCGGGCCTCGGGCACAGAATCAGAAATGTCCGTGAAACATCCCGCGAGGGAGCCGTCTGGGGGTGAGGCCGACTTCATGCCGGCCGGAAGAGACGGCCCGTGCCGCTAATGACCCGTCGAAAGCTCGGGGTTCGGCGTCAGAGCGACGGCCGGATCCTAGAGGGTTCGGGTCGAAGGAACGAAATAGGCGGAGGGACGGCCCCGTTGCCAGCCGCGGGGGGCGGGTTTTGACATACGGCACGTTTCCCTTTGGGGGCGGAGGGGCCGCACGTGTCGATAATCACCCACCGACGGCTCGGACCCGAAGGCCGAGCGACGCCCGGAGTCGAGACGTGACGGGGGCCCGCCGCTCCTCCTACCCGTCTGTGGAGAAATCGTGTCACGAAGCACTCGACGCGATGGATGGACCGATGAGCGGATCCCCTCGGTCCGTCGAAGGAGAGAACCCTGTGGTCCTGGTGGCCCCAGAGGGACGGGGTGTCTGGGCAAGGCACAGGGATTATGGACTTCCGGGCCGTGGAAGCAAAATAGGCGGTTGGCCGGGACGCCGGCTCCCCGGGATCGGTCCGGGTGTGTGGCGAGCTCCGTGCCGGGTGAGAGGGACAGAAAATACGGATAAGCACCCGTTTTAGTGTCAGAGTTCGAGACCGAGGGAGGCTTGGATCGTAGAGGTGATGGGGTCCCACCATTTCTCCAACCCTGTTCGGAGAGAAATCGGAGGCCCTACATGCCCGGCCCTCTCGATTTAGAGAGAAGAGGGATGCCTGTGGTCCACGGAGGACTAGGCGGTCTCTGTGATCCCGCGGGAAAGGGGAGGTTCATAGCGAATCCATGAATTACCGCCCGTCTGGTCAGAGAAACCAAACGGGAGGTCGGATGCCTGTCACGCCAACTGCGTGGGATCCACCCTGGCACGTGGCAAGCTTCGGTTTCTTCGTGGGGGTGGGAGGGACAGCGCACGTCGATAAGCACCTCTTGAAACCCTAGAGTCGAAGCCCAAGCGATGCCCGGATTCCGGAAGAGACGAGGGCGCGGGCGGAAGCGGGGGAGGAGAAGGGAGACTCTCCTCACCTTCGCACCCTCCCGATATGTGGAAGAAGTCGATCGGGTCTAGGACAGACAGGGGGAAGGAAGGGGATGAAGTCAAGGGACGGGGAGGGGAAGGGAAATCGGAGGCCCCGGGGGACCGAGGGGAACCCCGACCTCCCACCGCCCATCCTCGGCCCCCGGATTCCGACCCCCGTGCGTCTCCGGGGAAGGGGACTCCCGGCTCCGGCCGACCCTGCTTTTGAAGTCTCGCCTCGTCCACCCCGAGCCATCTTCCGAATCCACTGAAACTGACAGGCACGGCTCGGGGAGGGCGCGGAGATGACGACGACGGCGTGGGGCCCGGGCTTTCCCCGCGTGGTGCTCTTGCCCATCTTCGTGGCTTCAAAGAGATCGCCGGGCAGGGTCTCCTGCGCCTGCACTCGGGCCGGGCGGCCCCTCCCACCCTCGACTTCCTTCCTTCCTTTCTTCAAGCACTTTGGCTTGCGGAAGGGGCCGATGGGTGGTGCGAGCAAAGGCGGTGGCGGGAGTGCAGTGGGCCTGAGGCAGCAAAGAGAGGACTAAGCGATCTCTGCGGTCCCGCGGGGAATGCGGGGAAGGGGACCCTAAGAAGGACACGATCCTTAGGACGTAGCCGGTCTTAGGAACGGTATCGGCGGGGGCCCTGATGCCAACTGCAGGGAATCGGTTTCGGCACGGGGCAAGCTTCATTTTGGGGTGGAGGGACAGCACACGCCGAGAAGCACCCAGTGAAAACTTGAAGCTGAAGACCGTGTCATCCCCGGGTCTTAGAGGTGATGACTGCGGCGAGCTCCTCCCAAACAGGTTCCAGAGAAATCGGGATCACGTGTCGCTCGTGATCGCTTGAGCGCTGAGGCGGTCGCGTCGGTCCATTTAGGGAGAGAACCGGGCGGTCTCTACGGTCCCGAGGGAACGGGTCGCTAGGGAAAGGCACGGTGACGACAGCCTTCCCGGCCTGGGAGACGAATATTAGGTGTCTGTGATCTCCGCTGCATGGGGGCAGTTCAGTGGCACGGCAAGCTCCTTGCCAGGTTAGAGGAATAGCACACATGGCTAAGCACCCACCGAAAGCTCAGAGTTCAAGGCCGAGCGATGCCTGGATTCCCAAAGGGACGCGTCCCCTGCCCTCCTCCCACGCGGGTCGGATAGAAATTGGAGTCAGGTGGCTCGTGGGCCTACTCCGTGTGGGCTAAACCTATTCCCTCGGTCCAAGGCGTCCATTTAGGGTGGGAATTTGGGGGTCTTTCTGACCCCGCGGAATGGGGCCGCCAGGAAGGCCGCAGTGATTATAGCCTTCCGGACCTGGGAGACGAAATGGTAGGTGGCCGTGTTCTAATTCCGGCCCCGCCGCCCGTCAGCCGTGTGACTTTGGGCAAGTCCCTTAACTTCTCCGTGTCTGTTACCTCATCTGGAAAATGGGGATTCAGATTGTGAGCCCCGCCCGTGACAGTCGATCACCTTGTATCTTCCCCCTGGTGCTTACAACGGTGCTTGGCACACAGTAAGCACTTCATGCCTACGTGAGGCAAAGACTAGGAGGATTCTGTTGCCCTGGGTGGAAGGGTCCACGGAGAAGGGCACGAGCGTTCCAGGTACACGGCGGGTCTATTGAAGAACCTAAGAGGTGACCCCGAAGCCAACTGCCCGGAAGCAGTTTTGGCACGCGGCCGGCTTCGTGCCGGGTGGGAGGGGTGGCGGGAGCCGTCGGGCAGTCAGTGAAACGTCAGGGTTGCAGGCCGACCGACGCCCGGACGGGCAAGCTTCCGATTTGGGGTGGAGGGACCGCACGTGTCGATAAACACCCACCGGAAGCTCGGACTCGAAGGCCTAACCTAACCTAAGATTCCCTCGGTCCGTTTAAGGAGAAGACTCTGTGGTCCTTGTGGACCCAGAGGGACGGGGCGTCTGGGAAAGGCACAGGGCTTATGGACCTCCGGGCCGTGGAAGCAAAATGGGCGGTTGGCCACGACGCCGGCTCCCCGGGAGCGGTCTGGGTGTCTGGCGAGCTCCGTGCCGGGTGAGAGGGACGGAAAATGCCGAGAAGCACCCGTTTCAGTGTCGGAGTTCAAGACCGAGGGAGGCTTGGATGGTAGAGGTGATGGGGTCCCACCATTTCTCCCGCCCTGTTCAGAGAGAAATCGGAAGCCCTGTGTGCCTGGCCCTCTTGATTTACAGAAAAAAGGGATGCCTATGGTCCACGGAGGACTGGGCGCTCTCTGTGATCACACGGGAAAAGGACCGCTCATAGTGAATCCCTGAATTATGGCCTGTCTGGTCAGAGAAATAAAATGGGAGGTTGGATGCCTGTCATGCCAACTGCGTGGGAGCCACTCTGGCACGTGGCACGTCCCAGCTCTGCCACTTGTCGGCTGTGTGACTGTGGGCAAGTCACTTAACTTCTCCGTGCCTCAGTTCCCTCATCTGTAAAATGGGGATTAAGACTGTGAGCCCCCATGTGGGACAACCTGATTCCCCTATGTCTACCCCAGCGCTTAGAACAGTGCTCGGCGCATAGTAAGCGCTTAACAAATACCAACATTATTATTATTATTATTATTAAGCTTCGGTTTCTTCGTGGGGGTGAGGAGGAGGACGGCACACCTCGATAAGCATCTCTTGAAACCCTAGAGTCAAAGCCCAAGTGATGCCTGGATTCCAGAAGAGTTGAGGGCCCGGGCGGAAGGAGCGGGGAGCGGAGACTCTCCTCACCTTTGCACCCTCCCGATCCGTCGAAGAAGTCGATCGGCAAAAGGACGGACGGGGGAAGGAAGGGGATGAAGCCAAGGGACACGGAGAGGAAGGGAAATCGGAGGCTCCGGGTGAACGAGGGGAACCCTAAACTCCCGCGCAGCCCCCGGATTCCGACCCCCGTGCGTCTCCGGGGAAGGAGACTCCTGCCTCCGGCTGCCTGTGCTTTCTGAGGTCTCACCTCCTCCCCTCCCGCCGTCCTCCGAGTCCCTCGAAACTAACAGGCACGGCTTAGGGAGGGCGCGGAGATGACGATGACGGCGTGGGGCCCGGGTTTTCCCGCATGGCGTTCTTCCCCATCTTCGCGGCTTCGAAGAGCTCGCCGGGCAGGGTCTCCTGGGGCTGCTCCCGCTCCCGGCGGCCCCTCTCGCCCTCGGCTTCCTTCCTCGACCGCCTCGCCTTGTGGAAGGGGCTGATCCGTGGTGAGAGCGAAGATGATGGCGGCAGTGCAGTGGGCCTGAGGCGGCGAAGAGAGGACCAGGCCATCTCCGCAGTCCTGCGGGGAAGGGGACACTGAGAAGGACACATTCATTAGGACATAGCTGCTCTCGGGAACAGAATGGTAGGGGGCCTGATTCCAACTTCGGGGATTAGAGCCTCCCGGGCCTCGGACACAAAATCGGAAATGTCCGTGAAGCATCCTGCGAGGGAGCCGTTTGGGGGTGAGGCCGACTTCCCGCCGGCCGGAAGAGACGGCCCGGGCCGATAATGACCGTGATGCCAACTGCGGAGGAGCAGTTCCGGTGTGTCGCAACCTTCATTTTGCAGTGGAGGGCCACCCTGTGGGTCGTGCCCACTCTGTGGATGCAGTTGGGTTGCACGGCAAGCTTCACGCCGGGCGGGAGGAGCCGCACGGGCCGACAAGCACCCCCGGAAAGTTCGGAGTCGAAGGCCAAGAGACGCCTGGCTTCTCGAGGCGACGGGGTCCCGGCGCTCCTGCCGAGCGCGGCGTCCCCGCCCGCCCCCGGCCTCCTGCCTCAGACGTCTTGGCCTCTGCGAGGGGCGAATCGGCGGTGGGATGAATGTCGCCGGTGGGCGGGGGGCCGTGTCCGAGGCCACGAGGAGAGGACCCGGTCAACTACGCCGTCCCGGAGGGAAGGGGTCTCCGAGAAGGACACAGACGTTAGAGCATAACCGGCCTCGGGAAGAGAACGGTAGGGATGCCGACTGCGGGGAAGCAGTTTTAGAGTGCGGGTGGCTTCACGGAAGCAGCGGGACTCAGCGGAAGGAGCACGGGCTGGGGAATCAGAGGAAGTGGGTTCCGATCCCAGCTCCGCCACCAGTACGGTGCCTGCCACCTAGGAAGTGCTTAACGAGTACTATTATCACTGTTATGATTCGGGGGAGGAGGGACAGCACACACCGAGAAGCACTCGCCGAAAGCTCCGAGTCGAGAGCTGTGTGATGCCGGGATTCTAGAGATGAGGAGTGCGTGGTTCTCCTCCCGAACGGATCCTCGAGAAATCCGAGCCGTGCGTCACCTGTCCCTGACGCCGGAATGATAAAGCGATTCCGTCGGTCCACGTAGGGAGACGACTAACCGCTCTCTGTGGCTCTAAGAAAAAGGCACGATGATTAGAAGCTTCCCGGCCTGGGGAACTAAAGAGGAGTCGTCTGTGATGCCTGATGCTTGGGAGCCGTCGGAGGCACGGCAAGCTTCTGGCCAGGTTAGACGAATGGCACCTGCCAATCTCCCACCGAAAGCTCACGGTTCAAGGCGAAGTAGAGCCTGGAAACCTGCAGTCGTGGGACTCCTAAGCTCCTCCCCCCCGGGTTTGGAGAGCAATTGGAGTCACGTGGCTCCCGGCGTCATTCACCGTGAGATTAACGTTTTCTCTCGGTCCGACGTGTCCGTCCGGGGAGAGGACCAGACGGTCCTTCCGGGCCCGGGGAAAGGGGTCGCCGGGAAAGACACGATGATTAGAGCCTTCCGGGCCTAGGACACGAAATCAGAAATGTCCGTGAAGCATCCTGCGAGGGAGCCGTTTGGGGGTGAGGCCGACTTCCCGCCGGCCGGAAGAGACGGCCCGTGCCGATACTGACCGTGATGTCAACTGAAGAGGAGCAGTTCCGGTGTGTCGCAGACTTCATTTTGCAGTGGAGGGCCAACCTACGGGTCGTGCCCACTCTATAGCTGCAGCTGGGTTGCACGGCAAGCTTCACGCCGGGTGGGAGGAGCAGCAGGGGGCGATAAGCATCCCCAGGAAGCTCGGAGTCGAAGGCCAAGAGACGCCTGGCTTCTCGAGGCGACGGGGTCCCGGCGCTCCTGCCGAGCGCGGCGTCCCCGCCCGCCCCCGGCCTCCTGCCTCAGACGTCGTGGCCTCTGCGAGGGGCTAATCGGGGATGGGATGAATGTCGCCGGTGGGCGGGGGGCCGTGTCCGAGGCCGCGAGGAGAGGACCGGGTCAACTACGCCGTACCGGAGGGAAGGGTTCTCCGAGAAGGACACAGACGTTAGAGCATAACCGGCCTCGGGAAGAGAACGGTAGGGATGCCGACTGCGGGGAAGCAGTTTTAGAGTGCGGCTGGCTTCACGGAAGCAGCGGGGCTCAGCGGAAAGAGCACGGGCTGGGGAATCAGAGGAAGTGGGTTCCGATCCCGGCTCCGCCACCAGTACGGTGCCTGGAACCTAGTAAGTGCTTAACGAGTACTATTATCACTGTTATGATTCGGGGGAGGAGGGACAGCACACACCGAGAAGCACTCGCCGAAAGCTCCGAGTCGAGAGCTGTGTGATGCCGGGGTTCTAGAGATGAGGAGTGCGTGGTTCTCCTCCCGAACGGATCCTCGAGAAATCCGAGTCGTGCGTCACCTGTCCCTGATGCCGGAATGATAAAGCGATTCCGTCGGTCCACGTAGGGAGAGGACTAACCGCTCTCTGTGGCTCTGAGAAAAAGGGCCGCCAGGAAAGGCACGATGATTAGAAGCTTCCCGGCCTGGGAAACTAAAGAGGAGTCGTCTGTGATGCCTGATGCTTGGGAGCCGTCGGAGGCACGGCAAGCTCCCGGCCAGGTTAGACGAACGGCACGTGCCGAATGCTCCCACCGAAAGCTCACGGTTCAAGGCGAAGTAGAGCCTGGAAACCTGCAGTCGTGGGACTCCTAAGCTCCTCCCCCCCGGGTTTGGAGAGCAATTGGAGTCACGTGGCTCCCGGCGTCATTCACCGTGAGATTAACGTTTTCTCTCGGTCCGACGTGTCCATCCGGGGAGAGGACGAGGCGGTCCTTTCGGGCCCGGGGAGAGGGGCCGCCGGGAATGACACGATGGTTAGCGCCTCGCGGGCCTCGGACACTAAATCGGAAACGTCCGTGAAGCATCCTGCGAGGGAGCCGTTTGGGGGTGAGGCCATATTCTTGCCGCCTGGAAGAGACGGCCCGTGCCGCTAATGACCCGTCGAAAGCTCGGGGTTGGGCGTTAAAGTGACGGCCGTATTCTAGGGGGTTCGGGTCGAAGGAACGAAATAGGTGGAGGGCTGGCCCGATGCCAGCTGCATGGGGCAGGTTTTGACATATGGCAAGCTTCCCTTTTGGGGCGTTGGGTGGCCGAGAAGCAACCGTTTCCATGTCAGAGTTGAATACCGAGGGAGGCTTGGATTGTAGAGGTCACGGGGTCTAATCCTCCTTGACCTCTCA